>NW_027453441.1:0-29090 GCF_964194025.1 Convolutriloba macropyga | reverse complement strand
TTTACAGAGCTCAAAGAAGTCGGGGATCAAAAGCCCGGGAGACCACCGACAGCAAAACAAAACCAGAGCGGAACCCCATTGAAAGGATAATGTATTGGATTGCATTTATTTCAGAGGTAAAAAAACTCACGTCTGAGTTATAGCTGAACATTCCAGGAACTCTACTATCCTACCAAAACAAACGAATTGCAAATTAAGCGACTCCAAATAAACATTTCCGAACTTTGCGTCAATCATCTGGACGATTTGAATTAAAATCACAAGAAAATGTTGTGACAACTCACAACCTAAACCTCATTTAAAACCTTTTTCTGCAGTTACATTTTTCTGCAGTTCAATTACGGTTTAATTTCACAGTTTAAATGACATTTAGGTTTACAAATAAAAACAATTTTCAATTGTTTGATTGGATTATAATGAAAACAAAAAAAATTGTTTCATTGAGTGCGAAACGAAATTGTCAAAATCTTTTCATGAGGGATGCTTAGGGTTAGGGCAAAACTTGTATTACTATGAAAAAAGAAAAACAAGTAAAACATCAAAAAAAAATCAAAGTAGGAAAAATTGTGTAGGCAAAATGATCGCCGGTAAAATCAAATACTAAATTTGACTGAGTTTCAATGAAAGGAAAAAATGTTTTGTGCATGGCAAAAAAATCTGCAAAACCTCCTCAACAGGAATGCATTGGGCTATGGCAGAATCTGTATTAAATTGATAAAATTGTGAGAAAATATGTGAAAAATTAAAAATCCAGAATAAAAAAATTTGTTTATGGAAAAAAATCGCCGATAAAAAAGTATTTATAAATAAGCTAAGTATAGTATTAACCTGAAAAAAATTTCGATAATGTTTTTTAGAGAATTCCTATAACTGTATTAATTGTAGACTAAGATATGCTTAAATACATTTGCATTTTACACTTTAATACTTTGTGCAACAATTTGAACCTGAAGATGACAATAAAATTCAAAAGCAATTGTTTTAAAAAACAAAACTAATTTCCAGATGCTATTCATTTGTATATGAATTTCTTTGTCAATTGGTTGAAGACGGAAAAAACTTAACTAATTTCACTGGGGGAAATTCTTAGCGTTTTAGCAGGAATGAGTTTTCCATATTTATCGTGTTGGTGAACTTCTTTGTTGCAAGCCACCTCAACACACTATAAATAACTTCCCATTTCGAAGCAAAAAATCATTTTATGTTTCTGGATTCTCGTTCAACACAAAGGCAAAAAACTGGAACAATTACGTTAGAAACCTGTTTCAGAAGGGTTGTCTGATCAAGAGAGAGGATTTGCTATTTGGGCACGATCTGATTAACAACACGCTCTCAAGTCTTTAATCAAATAACTACCGAACAGTGTGCCAGTGTGATAAGATTCTTTAAAAACAGCAAAGACAGCTTCAGTTATATTAATTTGACTGACACCGGTGATGTTTTTCAGTAGCTACTGAACTCTGAGATGATTTCTCCGGGTAACTAAGTATCTAATATTGAGAAGGAAAAGTACGATGCCGCTCTAAAATATTTTGAGGTCCACCATGAAATGATTGGAGATGAAAACCTAGGTGACAGTAGTACGTTATCAAAAGTATTTAAGAGGACTCCTCAAGAGGGCAAAAGGGAATTTTCTAGGCAAAATGCAGAGGAATGCGAGCGCCCAGGCTATCGAGTGCAGTTGACAAAAACAGAGGAGACGCTTTTGACCAATCGTGTATAATTACCCCTTCTACTTGAGTGTCTATGAAGAATGTGCCTGGTTTCGATTGGTCGTTTAGTGCTCCTAAATAAAGAAATAAACCGTTCTGAAAAACGCCGTAAAAATACAAGGAAAAGCATGAGCTAGGTAAGTATAGCAAATACATGAGACCATCTGTTGCTATAAGTTTTAGGCGCGAAAGAAGGAATTACAGCAATTGTTGGTAATAGAGAAGACAAAAATTTTGACAAAAGGTCAGGGAGGCTGGAAATACCTCTGCAGAAAGCCTCTCATAGTAAGGTTTTGATGATAGTTGGAGATGAACTCCCCAAGTTTTTAATTATTGTCCTGTCATTGAGACCTAAGTGCCTTCTGAGAGAAAAAATTAGTGACGCGCGCTTCCTCTAAGACGTAGACAAACAAGTATCTGATTTGCGCAAGATCAACATGGATGGTGAAAAGCATTATGAAAATGAAGCATCGTTAATTTTGTATGCATAAAATGTACGCGAAACTCCAATATCGGACCTGAAAAAATACGTGACTATCCGAAGGACAAAAATGGGGGCGGTGCCGTTCGGTAGGAGCTCCGGATTCTGCCTGATAAAGACGTAAACATTGAGATAAAATTTGAGGAAGTTGTAAACTCCGACCAGTTCTGTTGCCGCTGCTCAATAATCTCAGCGGAGGCCATATATCACTGCCTATGATAATACATATTCAATCACGTGCTGAAGTTTGTAAGGCTTCAGCCAGTAGCTAGTAATTGCTTTTCAAGTCAGCTCAATTAACTAAAATTTACAAGATCTTAAGATCTAGCAAAACTTAGCAAAAAAGACTAAAGTTGCTGAAAAATCAAGTTGATAGCCAACTGCTCTGTTTCTGATAGCCAACAGTTTCTCATGGTTCTAAATACAATATAACGTCACTATTCAGAAAATCGAGTTGAAGTAAATAATCAAATTTTTAACATTTTTATCATCATTGCTACTTGTTTCTGATTGGTTAATCAAGAAAGTGTTATAGGTCCTTGTTTACATAGTATATGTCAAATTACTGCAATAATTGCTTTCGTTGACTTAAGCACGGATAGTTTTTACGTGACTCTAAATGCCTCAAATGTGCGGTGTTTGAATTTTATTGCTCACCTTAAAAATCAGTAAAAAATACAACTTAAGAAATTTAACAATAGATGACAAAATATAGAGAAATGCCATTTTTGCACCATATAAATGCTAATAGCCACAATTGTGGGTCTGATGAAATAACGCTCATTGGGTTCATGAATAGCTTAGAAGTAACCCTAAACGTGTGCCATAACCTCGGGTTGCTCAGGATTTACCTTCCAAAAATCGGGGGGTTGTTGTACAAAAATTCGGTCCCAACTTGTAAAAATTTTCAGTTTTGACCTTTTTTGAGTTTTGACAAATTCTAAGTTTTTTTAGTTTTAAACGTTATTTTTTGCTTTTTGGTGGATTTGTTGTTGACTTGAAGTGGCGCCAACATCGCCGGCCCTGTTTTTGATCTCGGAAACACCATCGTAGAATACTGGTGCCAATTTCACGACCGGCCGGTTTAGCTCTCCATGTGCCATTTTGACTCTAGTTTGAGTGTTTGCTCTACAAGACACATTGTACTTTCGAGAACCTCATCGGTGAGGCTTCGGTTGTCCAAGATTGTAATCTTGACTTTCTTGCAACTTTGGACTAGTCTTTCTCAGATTCCACCAAATTGTGGGGCTCCAGGTGGATTGAATTTCCAAACAATCTTTTTCTGTGCTAAGTCACACTCTGTCGTAGCTTTGTCCCACTCATTCATGAAAAATTTTTGCTCCTTGGCTGCTCCAGTGAAATTTGTTCTCTTGTCACTGATAATGGTGTTCTGGAAGCCACGTCTTCCAATGACTCTTGTCACACAGCTGGACATGACTCGGTGTCCGATGAGTGTGCAACTTCAATATGTACTGCTCTGGTTGTTAGACAAAAAAAGAGGTAGCACCATCTCTTATTGGTAAGTCATAGGAACTTGACTTTGAAGCATCCCAACTAGTGAAGTGATTGGAAACACATGTTTATCAAGTTGTTCTCGGGGTAGATCCTCCATCTGTGGATTGTGTTGGCGTTTCTGTTCCGACATTTGTTACATCTCGACTTGATTTTCCTTAATGTGTTTCTCAATCCAACAGAACATTTGTTGAAGAATGTTTCTTACTTATTCTGTGCCCTCTTGTAGGTTATCACGATGCGCTCTCTCCAACAGAAGTTGTACGACTGGATGTTTTGCTGTCAAAAGTATTGGATGTTTTGCATAGTAATCAAGATTTGAATGCTTCAGTCGGCCTTTCACTCAAATTGTTTCATCCTCCTCGATGAAGGGTGACAATTTGGCAATATTGAAGGTTTTTGAGTTTTCTTTGCTGTTTGTTATCAATTTTGAATCATTCGGGAAGCTTTCGGTTTGAACAAATCGAGACAATATTTGTTCGGCTTGATGGATTTCGTCTGCTTCGATGGGTCCCTTTTGCTTTGTCTTGAACCTCATGCAGTAGGCAATGATGTTTTTATTTCTGTTGAAGCAATTGTATCGTCTCCAATTGATTGGTTGGTCTAGTTCAGTTTCTGGCTACGATACTAGCAACTTGCTCAGCTTCAGCTTCGTTCACTGGACACTAAGGATTTGGCTACTTTTCTTCGTCTGTCTGGAGCCATGCCGACTAGTTTAAGCATCCGGATTCCTTGAGGCCTGCAATAGACATCACTCTTATGCCAATATCTGTTGGGTTTTCGATTCCTTTGACATGTCTCCATTGATCCCTGGGTGAGTTTACCAGTATTTCTGCAGCCCTGTTGGCAACAAACACTTACTGTTTCTTGTGAGCTGACTGTAATTAGTGTAAGACTGTAGACGAATCTGTCCATTGATTGATTTTGCCAATTTTTTCATCATGTTTTCGCATTATCTGCATTCTGATACGAACACCGTAAAATGCGGCTTGAAGTTCTAATTTCGGAATCGTCTAGTGTCTGATAGGTGCTACACAGCATTTTCCAACCACATAAGTGAGTTTCAACGTTTCTTTGTCTAGCAGATATGCCACGATGCACATTGTTTCTTCTGACGGATCTGTGAAAATGTGTATCCATAAGTTTGTACATCCGTTTTTGACATAAAATCCATTTATCGACATCGTCCTTGATTCTCTAAACTCAGAGCACTGAAAAGTTTTGAGTGTTCGGTTGACTACTCTTTGTCCCATGCCTTTTCCACTGCTGTCCAAATGTATTTGAGTAGAAACCGAATTCTTATCGTGAAGGGTGAGCATATCCCAAGTGGGTCGACCACTGCTGAGACAGAAGATGGGACAATTCTCTGAATTATTTTTTGCAGGAACTTTTTTGCTAAGTTCCACGACAAGCTATGAGACAATCTGTGCCTACATTCCAGTTCAGTCTAAGGATTGATGATGACTGTGGCTCAGTCTCTAAATTTTTTACAGCTTTCGTTGGTATGTCTGCCTCCGGGATTTGTGACTTGACTTCTTCGTCACTTGCTATCCATTTCGTCAAATTGAATCCACATTTACTAAGGAGGTCTGTGGCTTTCTGGTAGTTTTCAATTGCTTCTTGGGTATTTCTGACTGACTTGAGGAAATCGTCCGGAAGTTTTGCTGGACAGCTTTGACAAGATTTTCTACGTCTTTCGCGATATCTTTCGCCATTTGATGCAAAGCGTAATTTGCGCAAATCCGCAAGCTCTTATTCCCAAAAACGTGTCCTGTATACTCGTAGACTTTTATTCTCTGCTCTGGATCTTTTCGCTAGAGAAATTGTAAGCATCAGTTGTCATCGCTCGGGACATCAACTTGAAAAGACATCGCTTCTATGTCGGCTGAAAGTGCTATTTGGTGTTCTCGTAAGCAAAATTTAATTTCGATCAGACTCTGCAACACGTCTGGTCCAGATAGAATTTTGTTGTTCAGGGCTACATTTTGGTAGTTTGCTGCCGCGTTGCACTCTTTGGTTTTTGTGGGTTGATGACAGGATGATGTGGCAAGTACCATTGAAGATTTTTTCTGGTTTCGTTCAAATCAATCTGTTGGACTTTGAGGACATGACCAGTTTTGAATTCAGTGTCAATGGTCTCCTAATAACGCTTTAGAAAGGTAGCAACTTTCTGTAGGCGTTGTTGAAAATTGAGTTGCCCCATGGCAGAGTAGAAGTTATTTGGTAACTTCATTTTCTCCTCTCGCCATAGAAGTCACAGTCTGAGGCGTAGGAATCGATAGTCCACCACTTACTCAACTGACTTGCTAACTTGTCCTCTGATACAGAGGTTGCTGTTGTAGCAAGAGTTGCTACTTGCTTTGCTGGTAGAAGACTACCTAAGGCCCAACCTATTTTTGATTAAAATTTCCACGTTGCGGTTCTATCGTTTGATTTCTTGAAATCTAATGGGTGATGGATGTCGTAGCAGTCTTGTCCAAGAATTACGAGAACTTCGTTTAGATTGTAGCTGTGATTTCGCAAATTCTTCAGATGCGAGTAGCAATCTTTCAACAATCTTTCTACAATCTGGTCACCAAACTTCAGTTTATCGTTGTCAGTGAATTGCACTGTTGTCAATGGTCGAGACATCTTGTGCGCTGAAACGGCTATTGGTACTGTTTCCGTCTTGAACTCTTGTAATACGTGAATTCCTGCTACTGACGAAGACGCTTTCCGGCCTTGCAGCTGCAGTGTAGATACGATTGGCCTGTCCACAAAAGAGATTGAGGATTCCGTATTACACATTGCCAGCATGCTCAGGCTGTGGTTTCCATACACCAATTTTATACGCACTACAGTGAGTCCTCATTGTGTGATCATTGTTGCTACTACTGTCGTAGCATCTGAGAAACCTGTTGTAGCCTCCTTCTTTGAAAAGTCGCTGTGGAAAAGCTAGTTGTGTTCTCTTTCACAATTGGGAACACTGCAAGTTCTTCTTTTGCAATCCTTCGACCGATGGGCAGGTCTCAGAACGGTTATTGAAACACAGTCTGAACTTCTGCACATGTTCTCATCGTTCATTCAGCTTAATGGATTTGAAATTCTCACAACTCCAAATGGCGTGCTGTCCATCTTTGAGTGGGCACTCGGAACTCTTTATTTTTGTAGAGTCATCAGCGTTGGTTACAAAAGTACTTGGTTTTGGTTTCTCGCTGTTTTGAAACTTGGAGTTTGTTTGGGCTAACAAGTCTTCAAGTATGAAACCAATTGAATTGGGTTGGCGTTTCTGTGCCAACATTTGACACATCTCGACCTGATTTTCCTTAATGCGTTTCTCAATCAAACAATCCAGAACTCTTGTTGAAGAATGTTTCTTACATACTCTGTGCCCTCTTGTGGGTTGTCACGACGCGCTCTCTTCAACAGAAATTGTACGACTGGATGTTTTGCTGTCAAAAGTATTGGATGTTTTGCATAGTAATCGAGATTTGAATGCTTCAGTCGGCCTTTCACTCAAATTGTTCCATCCTCCTCAATGAAGGGTGACAATTTGGCAATACTCAAGATTTTTGAGATTTTTTTGCTGTTTGTTATCAGTTTTGAAACATTCGGGAAGCCTTCGGTTTGAACAAATCGAAACAATATTTGTACTGCTTGATAGATTTCGTCTGCTTCGATGGGTCCCTTTTACTTTCTCTTGAACCTCATGCAGTAGGCAAGGATGTTTCTGTTTCTGTTGAAATAACTGTATCGTCTCCAATCGATTAGTTGGTCTAGTTCAGTTTCTGTGGCTACAGTACTGGCAACTTGCTCAGCTTCAGCTTCGTTCACTTGACACTACGGCCTTGGCTACTTTTCTTCATCTGTATGGAGCCATGCCGGCGAGTTTAAGGATTCCTTGAGGCCTCCGATGGACATCAATCTTGAGCCAATATCTGTTGGGTTTTCGACTCCTTTGACATGTCTCCATTGATCCCTGGGAGAGTTTTCCAGTATTTCTGCAGCCCTGTTGGCAACAAACACTTGCTGTTTCTTGTGAGCTGACTGTAACCACTATAAGACTTTAGATCAATCAGTCCAAAGATAGATTTTGTCAATTTTGTCAAAATCTGCCGTCTGATAGGAACACCGCATTCTGCGGCTTGAAATTCTAAATTTCGAACCGTCGTGTGTCTGATAGGTGCTACACAGCATTTTCTTATCACATTAGTGAGTTTAAGCAATTCATCGTCTTGCAGATAAACCATTATGTACATTGTTTCCTCTGACGGGTCTGTGAAAATGGGTATCCACAAGTTTGTACATCCGTATTCGATATAAAGTCGATTTAATGACATCGTCCTTGATTCTCTCAACTCAGAGCACTGAAAAGTTTTGAGTGTTTGGCTGACTACTCTTTGTCTCATGTTTTTTCCTTTGCTGCCCAAATGCATTTGAGTAGAAACCGCATTCTTATCGTGAAGGGTGAGCATATCCCAAGTGGGTCGACCACTGCTGAGACAAAGGATAGGACAATTCTCTGAATTATTTTTGCAGGAATTTCTTTGCTCAGTTTCACGAAAAACTATGAGACAATCTGTGTCTACATTCCAGTTCAGTCTAAGGATTGATGATGATTGTGGCTAAGTCTCTAAAGTTTTCACAGCTTTCGTTGATCTGTCTGCCTCTGGGATTTGTGACTTGAACTCTTCGTCACTTCCTATTCATTTCGTTAAATTGAGTCCACCTTTACTAAGGAGGTCTTTGGCTTTCTGGTAGAGTTCAATTGCCTCTTAGGTCTATCTGACTGATCTGACTTGAGGAAGTTGTCCATGAGGAAGTTTCGCTGGACTGCTTTGACAAGATTTTTGTCGTCTTTCACTTAACTTTCGCCACTTGATACAAAACGTAATCTGCACAAGTCTAAGAGCTTTTAGCCCGAAAAACGCGTCATGTATACTCGTAGGCTTCAATTCTCTGCTCTTGATCTTCTCGTCAGAGAAATTGTAAGCATCGGCTCTCATCGCTTGAGACAGCAACTTTAAAAAACATCGCTTCTATGTTGGCTGAAAGTGCTATTTGGTGTTCTCGGAAGCTAACATTAATTCCGATCAGACTCTGCAACAGGTCTGGTCCAGATAGAACTTTTTCCTTCAGGGCTACATTTAGTACTCTGCTGTCGCATTGCACTCTTTGGGTTTTGTGGGTTGATGACAGGGTGATGTGGCAAATACTATTGAAGTTTTTCTCTGGTTTCGTTCAACCCAACCTGTTGGACTTTGAGGACATGACCAGTTTTGACGTCATTGTCAATGGTCTCCTAATAACGCTTTAGAAAGGTATCACCTTTCTGTAGGCGTTGTTGGAAATTGAGTTGCCCCATGGCAGAGTAGAAGTTATTTGGTAACTTCATTTTCTCCTCTCGCCATAGAAATCCAACTTCGTATCTTCTACCGGTGAATCGAATGTTTGCTCCAATGTTTTGATTGCTCTCTGTTTGTCCTTCGAATGACCGGTGATATCTCAGCTTGAGGCGTAGGATTTGATATCCCACCACTTACTCAACTGGCCTGCAAACATGTCCTCTGATACTGAGGTTGCTGTTGTAGCAAGAGTTACTGCTTGCTTTGCTTGTAGGAGATCAGTTAAGACTCAACTTATTTTCGATTTAACTTTCCACGGTGCGGTTCTATCGTCTGATTTCTTGAATTCTAATGGGTGTTGGATGTCGGAGCAGTCTGATACAAGAATTACTTGCACTTCGTTTAGATTGTAGCTCTGACTTGGCAAGTTCTTCAGTTGTGGGTACCGATCTTTCAACACTTGCAGATCTAAAATTTGTTCTACAAACTTAATTTTCTTGTGAACATAGAATTGCATTGTTTTCAATGCTCGAGAAATCCTGTGCGTTAAAACCGATACTTGGCACTATTTCCGTCTTGACTTCTTGTAATACGTGGATTCCTGCTGCTGACAAAGACGCTTTCCGGTCTTGCAGCTGCAGTGTAGATACGAGTGACCTGTCCACAAAAGAGATTGAGGATTCCGTATTACACATTGCCAGCACGCTCAGGCTGTGGTTTCCATACACCAGTTTTCTACGCACTACAGGGAATCCTCCTTGTGTGATCATTGTTGCTACTGCTGTCGTAGCATCTGAGGCACCTGTTGTAGTCCACTTCTTTGAGAAGTCGCTGTCGAAAAGCTTGTTGTGTGGTTTTCCCCAATTGGACACACTGGAGGCTCTATTTTTGTAGTACTTCGGCCAATGACCAGGTTTCAGAATGGTAATTGAAACACAGCCTGAACTTCTGCAGAGGTTCTTGTCGTTCATTCAGCTTCATTGATTTGAAACTCTCACAACACCAAATGGCGTGCTCTCCATCTTTGAATGGGCACTCGGAATTCTTTAGTTTTTTATAGAGTCATCAGCGTTGGATTCGAAAGTACTTGATTTTGGTTTCTCGCGGTTTTGAAACTTCGAGTTTGTTTGGGCTAACAAGTCTCTGTGTATGAAAGCAGTTGATTCTAACAAGTCTTTGGAAAGAAGCAAGTTAGCTGCCTGTAGTCGATGATCCTGTAGGTGTCGTAGCCACTGTCTTTAAACTAAAGGGAGAGTTTTCTGGTTGCTGAACTCAGAACTCCCTCCGATTCGAGGTCATGCTGGAATCCAAGTCGAGTCAAAACGTTAACCGTGTATGTGACTACGTTGGCAAAACGAACAATGCCACTGGAGTAATCCTGTCTAACTGCAGGATGGGTGTATACCTTCTTAAGTTGAGATTCGACAAGGAATCTTGGTCTGCCAGACCTTTTGCAGAGATTGTCGCAGGCTTAAGTATATCCTTGTGACTTAAAATTCAGTCCGAAAGTTTCAGTTTTTGCCTGACCAGCGAGGCTAATCTTCTGATACTGCATCTTCTCAGTACCTTTTGATGCACAATGACATCGAAAAAACCTGCCAACTTTGGCCAATTCAGGGCATCCCCAAGGAATTACGTTAGCTTGAGTTTTTTTAATCCTCTTGGGTCACCACTCGTTTGGTAAATTACTTGTAGGGTACCTTGGCTCACTGTTGTTTGGTTTTGGCTTCCCATCGATCTGTTGCGAGATTTGTCCACGGGACTTTGGCTTCTCTGCCTGTTTTGGAACGCTGACGGTCCTTGTTGCTTGAACGTCTTCTTGGGCAAATGCGACTGTGGTTTTGTTACCCTAATTGATTTAGGGATTTATGGTTTCTTGAGAATAATCGAATCTTGCATTGTCCTGTGTTACAATTCTGTCCTGTGCTACAATCTTAGGAGGGTTTATCACAACATTTGGAGATTGTGGCCGACTAGGACCAGACTGTAGGGCCACTGAGTTTGCCCAGCTTGGCGTTCTTTCTAGATTGTGTCTTCATCCAACACTCGGTTTGCTCAGGTGTTCGCTTCCAAAAATGGGGCGGGGGTTGTACAAAATTTCAATCCCAACTTGTAAAATTTTCAGTTTTGACCATTTTTGGGTTTTGACGAATTCTGATTTTTTTTTCAGTTTCAAACTTTAATTCTTGCTGTCTGATGGTTTTTGTTGCTGATTTTAAGTGGCGCCAACAAGTTCCAGTTCCAAAAAGTCATTTCAGATAAAATTGTGTTACAAACTGAAAAATTGATAAAGAACAGCGTGTAACAACAGAGATAGCTCGGAAAAATTACCCACAAAAAATCAAGTCAATGTGTTCACAATCAGCAAGTTTTTTTGGTTCAACAATTTACACAAGAACGATGTACACGAGAAAGAATACCTCTCAGTGCTGTTTTTTTCGATACTTGGTAACAGTTATAAAAATCTGCACAAATTTTTGGCCACAAAATTAACAAAGTATAAATATGCCAATAAGCAAGACGTTGTTTAGATCTGAAAGTTCTTCAGCAGTCAACAATCAGCGGCAGAATTCGAGGGAAAATGGTTGAAAAGATTTGGGGATGAAAATAATTTCAGTGTTCGTGGTAATCCCGACAAGTACTCAGGGTTTGCAAGTTTCAAACACAACAACCTGCAATTCGGCATAGAAAAGTTGACGGAACAATGAATTTTGAACTTTCCTGATATCAACGTAAACGTGAGCAACTGTAAAAAAAGCTACGTGTCATTCCTAACCGAAACAAACCGACACAGGAAAAATAATAATTTTTTAGCCACTGTGCACCCCCATCTGCACAGTATTAATTCAATGGACGGTTCACAGGGTTCAGTGGCCTTTGAATAGTCGCCTGAAGAAAATCAAGGTGGACCAAAAATGGGTCCTAGAAACAGTGAATCAGAATTGAGATCAGATAACAATTGGCAGTAAAGATCAATTGAAAACATAACAAAACAAAAAAAGCATTAAACAACCAGACTAGACCTTATAAGAAATCAACAAGTACAAAACAGAAGAAAATTTACACAAAATTTTGCAGGCGAAATGGAAAAAAAGCGACTAGCATTTTGTGTTCACAGCGCAAAAATTAAGATCATGCCTCCCCTTCCCGAATCATCTTTCGAAAAAAATCTGAAATATCATGTGGTTATGTATATAAAGTACAATGAATACGGATCCATCTCTGCTGGACACAAAATCCGACCTGTTACCACTAGGATATCAGACCACCAACAGAACGATTACCTGTGGGTAAAAAAACTTGCTGAATATCCTGGCTTCACGAGTAGCATTGAGTGAAAAATTTTTGATGGTTGTCGCATGCTAGAAAAATGCATGACCATCGAAGCTACTTTTTCAGCAAGTTGAAACAAAACTAAGGAATCAGGACAATTATCGGGAGCTCACGCTGAACTATTACTTCAAAAAACATTTCTGACTTTTTTTATGAGTGAAAAAAATTGTCCTCTGCATGGGAAGGAGAAATTTGCAAAACAACCACTAGAGAGAGGCTTATGGTGAAGGCAAATTTCTAAAAAAAACTATATAATAAAGACATGGCAGAAAGACAAAAAAATTTTGTAAGAGGAGTGTTTTATTGAAAATGATAGCCGATGTGATTATGAAGTTGTAACTATTTTGTATATTAAATCATTTTCGATATTAATTTCTAGCAAGTTTTTTGGATAGGAATTATTATTGATTTCAGACAAATACATCCATATATCACACAAAATGATTCCCTTTTTTATCCTTCAGAAAGTTGTGAATTTTTTTAAAACTGAAAATGAACGTAAAGTTCAAAAATAATTGTACTAGAAATCAAAATTAACTATCAGTGGATAAATCAGTTTCTTCTACCTTATATTTCAACGAATGATTGTCCTTATTTATGTGAATTTGTAAAAATTTTTGCTGTTTTTTGTGAACATACCGTTTTGCCCTCAATCCTATATGTTGTTATCATTGATGTTTGGGTGTTGAGAAAAATTTTGAATTCAGTTAAACCGAATTAAAATACAAATCTCGAAAAAAATTCCATTGCAACAAATAATTGTGTGTCAATTTGTGATCCCGGTATTTATTGCAAATATTTAGTTCGAGTTTTATCCTTTTTATATAGATCGCTTCAATTGGCATTAATTTTTCAATTCCGCCACATGATTCCTTTATGTCACTTTCAAAATTATGCCTTTTACCACAACATTAAATCAGATGTTGCTCTATATAAGACATTTACTTTCGAGACACTAATACTCCGGTAGTTTCATAGCGGCTGGTTTGATTAATATAGGCGAAATGCAATTCAATACAGGTAACTATATTTAACACAAACAATTTGGGCGTGCAAATATTCTCCCTTGTTTGCAAATATTGGATTATCATAAAACAATTTTAGCCCTCTAGCAAAATTTTTGGTCAATGATTCCTAAAACTTGAAAAAGGAAGTCTCATGATAGTTTTTAATGAGACTCCTGTTTGTGCTGAGATTCTGTTCTCCAAATTTTGCTGTACTCTTTTTTCTTCTAATTAGGCTATCCAACGTCTTATTGGCAACGTAGGATGAGAACTCAGTTGGATACTGATTCTTGGTCCATAAGTTTTGGACTCTGTTAAGACCTACAAAAATACTTCAAATCAGTAGTTGCCTTGAAAACCATTTTTTGGTCCTATGAATTACTTATCTTTTATGTTAAAGCGGTGCCCAGCAACAGAAATTTATTGTTATGTCAAGATCATCGGGATTTTAATATCAATGAAGGCTAATTTTTTGTCCTTGGTCATGTTTAAACTCCTTTTAAGAAAGACAGATCTGTTGTAATTAAAACTCATTCTCCTCTTGTCAGCAGTTTTCTTGTTTCTCCTTCATCTTTTTTCTGCAAATATTTAGAAAAAAATCATCCAAAAAATATACAGAGTTAGAGCCCACAAATCAGCAATGGCTAATCCCTCCAACAGCGTGTCATGTTCATACAAACAAAGAGAACGTTGGTTTTGGCTACTCTCAAAATGTTGTCATTGCTGACTTCGAATTTTCCAAAACACTCGTCAGTTGAGTGTAAACTCGTCAGTGGAGTTAAAACTCATTCCCCTCATGTCAGCAGTTTTCTTGTTTCTCCTTCATCTTTTTTCTGCAAACATTTAGAAAAAAAATTATACAAAAAATATACAGAGTTAGAGTCCACAAATCAACAGTGGTTAACCCTCCAACAGCGTGTCATGTTCATACAAATAAAGAGAACGTTGGTTTTGGCTATTCTCAAAATGTGGTCATTGCTGACTTCGGATTTTCCAAAACACTCGTCAGTGGAGTGCTATTCATCAAAGCATTTTCAATTACCTCCTCTGCAGGTACACTGTTGTTCACTTTTGTGTTAGTTGCAATGTATGCACAGTGTAAATTATGGAAGAAAAAAATTGTTTTTTTTTCAGATCCTACTAGTTCCACCGAGTCTGAACAAAAAACCCCAAAAATGATAAAATGTTTATGTACAAAAAACCTATATATCGGTATCTCATATACATTTTGAGTTTGCCATTTCGCCAAGGAGTCCAATTCACAAAACTTTGCATCAATCTGTCAACACCCGCCAAGAACTTCAATTCGTTCAAACTGCGTCTGACTGGATGTTCTGCAGATAGCGTGCAGAACGAATCTCGGCAGTTCAACACCAGCTTTTATGACAAAAATTTAGTGATGGCTACTCCTCGAAGTCCTGACATGCCTCTCAGACAATTTCGCTAATTTATTTTTGAGTCTTTTTCTAATAATTTCCTAAAAAACTTTCATTTTCTTCCTATTGTTGTACAGAAGTGGTGCTTATTTTTTTCTCATCACCTCCGGGATTGTCCCCAATTTTCATGTCCGTTCGTCAAACAATTTTAAGCTGTGTTTTATACAAATTTTTTTTGTCCTCTTTTTTGATCGTTTGAAAAAGATTTGTTTAGTAAACTGAAATCGAAATAATAAATTTAGTCTACCATCAAAATTTTGGCTGATGTTTCCTCTGTATTGGTCAAAAAATGTTAGCTCATTATAGTTATCCATGAGACAATTGTTTGTGCTAAGATGCTGTTGTTTCTCGGCATGTAATGCGGTAACCTTCTTTCTTGTCCTTAAATTATCGAACGTCTTTTCATCCACGTTGATGCGCAATCAGTTGAATACTGATTTTTGGTCCATATCTGATGAACTTTATTAGGAGTTAAAATATTTCAACCAATGCCACAATTTTCTCTCCCCTGAGTTTCATACTTTTACGTTGTAACGGTGCCCAACAACAGAAAATTAGGATTTTGTCATTATCATTGGGCCTTTGATATCAATGACAGCTAATATTTTTGTCATTGGTCACGTTTATATTCCTGTTTGAAGAAGACAGGTCTGTTGTAATTAGAATAACATTCCTTTCATTTCAAAAGCTTTTCTCGTTTTTTTATGGTTTCTGCAAATAAGTTTTAAACTTTTTGGTCCTCACGTTTTACAGAACTAGGGCCGACATAGCACCCATGGCCAATCTGTTCAAACGTTTGTCACACTTTTTATATTAAAAGAGAAGGTTCGTTTTGGCCAATCTCAAAAGGGTCTCATTACTGACCTCGGACTTTCAAAAACTTCTTTTTGTGGAGTACTATTCTTTAAAAAAATTTCAATTGCCTCCTCTACAGGTACATTGGTTTCCACATTTTTGACGTCTCTAACTTTCTTCAATTTGATTTTGAGCCTAATACAAATCAATTCGTAACAATAGCTCATTTACTTCAAATCATCCAAAAAATATACAGAGTTAGAGCCCACAAATCAGCGATGGCTAATCCCTCCAACAGCGTGTCATGTTCATACAAATAAAGAGAACGTTGGTTTTGGCTACTCTCAAAATGTTGTCATTGCTGACTTCGAATTTTCCAAAACACTCGTCAGTTGAGTGTAAACTCGTCAGTGGAGTTAAAACTCATTCCCCTCATGTCAGCAGTTTTCTTGTTTCTCCTTCATCTTTTTTCTGCAAACATTTAGAAAAAAAATTATCCAAAAAATATACAGAGTTAGAGTCCACAAATCAACAGTGGTTAATCCCTCCAACAGCGTGTCATGTTCATACAAATAAAGAGAACGTTGGTTTTGGCTATTCTCAAAATGTGGTCATTGCTGACTTCGGATTTTCCAAAACACTCGTCAGTGGAGTGCTATTCATCAAATTATTTTCAATTACCTCCTCTGCAGTTACACTGTTGTTCACTTTTGTGTTAGTTGCAAGGTATGCACAGTGTAAATTATGGAGGAAAAAAATTGTTTTTTTTTCAGATCCTACTAGTTCCACCGAGTCTGAACAAAAAACCCCAAAAATGATAAAATGTTTATGTACAAAAAACCTATATATCGGTATCTCATATACATTTTGAGTTTGCCATTTCGCCAAAGAGTCCAATTCACAAAACTTTGCATCAATATGTCAACACCCGCCAAGAACTTCAATTCGTTCAAACTGCGTCTGACTGGATGTTCTGCAGATAGCGTGCAGAACGAATCTCGGCAGTTCAACACCAGCTTTTATGACAAAAATTTAGTGATGGCTACTCCTCGGAGTCTTGACATGCCTCTCAGACAATTTCGCCAATTTATTTTTGAGTCTTTTTCTAATAATTTCCTAAAAAGTTTCATTTTCTTCCTATTGTTGTACAGAAGTGGTGCTTATTTTTTCCTCATCACCTCCGGGATTGTCCCCAATTTTCATGTCCGTTCGTCAAACAATTTTAGGCTGTGTTTTATACAAATTTTTTTGTCCTCTTTTTTGTTTTTGATCGTTTGAAAAAGATTTGTTTAGTAAACTGAAATCGAAATAATAAATTTAGTCTACCATCAAAATTTTGGCTGATGTTTCCTCTGTATTGGTCAAAAAATGTTAGCTCATTATAGTTATCCGTGAGACAATTGTTTGTGCTAAGATGCTGTTGTTTCTCGGCATGTAATGCGGTAACCTTCTTTCTTGTCCTTAAATTATCGAACGTCTTTTCATCCACGTTGATGCGCAATCAGTTGAATACTGATTTTTGGTCCATATCTGATGAACTTTATTAGGAGCTAAAATATTTCAACCAATGCCACAATTTTCTCTCCCCTGAGTTCCATACTTTTACGTTGTAACGGTGCCCAACAACTGAAAATTAGGATGTTGTCAATATCATTGGGCCTTTGATATCAATGACAGCTAATATTTTTGTCATTGGTCACGTTTATATTCCTGTTTGAAGAAGATAGGTCTGTTGTAATTAAAATATCATTCCCTTAATTTCAAAAGTTTTTCTCGTTTTTTTTATGCTTTCTGCAAATAAATTTTAAAATTTTTGGTCCGCACGTTTCACAGAACTAGGGCCGACAAAGCACCCATGGCCAATCTGTTCAAACGTTTGTCACGCTTTTTATATTAAAAGAGAAGGTTCGTTTTGGCCAATCTCAAAAGGGTCTCATTACTGACCTCGGACTTTCAAAAACTTCTTTTTGTGGAGTACTATTCTTTAAAAAAAATTTCAATTGCCTCCTCTACAGGTACATTGGTTTCCACATTTTTGACGTCTCTAACTTTCTTCAATTTGATTTTGAGCCTATTACCAATCAATTCGTAACAATAGCTAATTTACTTCCTCTTGTGGTACAATCTTTGTTTTTTTACTTCTCGAGAAGTCCTTATTTTCGTCATGTTTGTCTGTCAAACAATTTTTCATATTGTAGCTTATGATTTATTTCTTTCCTTAAAAAGTTAATCTGGAAGTTGTACACCTCTAGCTCAGAAAAAAATTCTTAATTTTTTGAGAATTTGGAAATGTCAAAAAATAAGTCTATGCTGTAATTAAAACTTACTGATTTGTACAACAAAAATAAGTTGTTATGCCTGAAAACGTACCTGATCCATGATTGTGCTAAAACTTAACGCATCAGGGAAACTCGCTCAAGTACAGAGGGAAAAAACATGGTTGTTCAAGAGCTACACTCTCGTTCTTAACTTTTCTACTGAGATCGCTCCTGGCTGTAGTTATGCGCTGATCCTTCGCCAAGGTTTGTATTTCCGTCAATTTACTAGGACATTCAGGTTTACTTTGCAGCGCAAAATAGAATTTGATCTTATGTACTGATTCTTGATTGATCGAAACGTTGTTTTTCAGCCGTAGCTTTGCTTCTGCTTCAAAATTGGTTACTTCGTCACCCTCAGAAGTATTATTCTAGTGCTTGGGATTTGTCAGAGGATCCAGTGCGTTGACAATAAAGGATTTGACAATAAACTTTTTTCTTGTTTGTAGTCCTGTAGTATGTCAGCTCTTGCAGACTACTTCGCCCTTTATTGTTGGATTTGTGGCTCGATAGGCTGTTTTTAGTTCGATCATGTCACACAACTCCTTTTGGGTTCTCCTGGCCGAATCCACAATCCAAAATTGTAATTTTACTTTGAAGGGCAATGTAAAAAATATGGAAAAAGAAATTTCTCGCGTAGTGCAACATATGAAAAATGGAGTTACAGATCAAAGTAAGGAAAAAATAATGACACACTAATAAGGCGTTTCACCAAGGCGAGATATTGCACGAAGATTGATTAACGCCCAAATGAAATAAGTCCATCAAAAATTGCGGTCAGGAAGTCCTGCTAAAGTTTTAGTTAAAGTAATAATTCTGATCGAATTATACGGGAAGAAAAATGTCTTGTGCTTGGCAAAAAGAAAGTTGCAAAACCCCACAATACGGATGCTTAAAGTTACGGCAAACACCTGAATTAACCTAGATGTACAAAACATGGCAAAGATTTTAACAATTGCAATTCATTTTATCCTTCAACAAGATGTGAGACAGATTTAACCTTACAATAAAGGCTCAAAAACACACGAAAATCATACAAAAATTTCAAATGACAAATCAGTTTCTTCACTATTACATTGCATCGATTGGTTACCTTTGCTCCTCAGTTTTATAAATATTGCTGGAAAAAATGTTTTTTGCTCGTTTGAAAAAGATTTGATTAGTAAAAACAAATTGGAATACTTATTTTAGTCCCCCATCAAAATTTTGGCTGCTGTGTCCTCTATGCTGATCAAAAAATGTCGGCTCACGATAGTTTTAATGAGATATTTGTTTGTGCTTAGATGCTTTTGTTTCTCTACAAATGATGTTGTAGCCTTATTTTTTGTCATTAAATTATCAAACATCTTTTTAGTCACGTTGGATGAGAAATCAGTTGAGTATTGGCTGTTGGTCCATATCTTATGAATTTTATTAAGAGCTTAAAAATTTTCCATTCACTAGTTGTGTTGAGAATTTATTTTTCGGTCCTCTGAGTTCATTTTTTTACGTTATAACTGTGCCCAGCAACAGATATTTACGATTGTTTCAATATAATTGGGATGTTGATACAAATGACAGCTAATACTTTTTAGAAAAACATTTTCTCTTACCTCCTCTACAATTACTTTGGTGTTCAGATTTTTGACGTCGAAGGGTTATTTCACCTTCCAACTATCTTACTCCAAAGGTTTTCTAATAATTGTCCTCCAAATTTATGGAATCAAAAGCGGCTCTGGCATCTTTTGAGTTAGTTGCAATGTATACACATTGTAAATTCTGAAAGAAAAAAACTGTTTGTTCAATATTCCACTAGTTTTACCGGGTATTAACAGAAATCGCCGAAATTGATAAAATTTTTATGAACAAAAAAATCTATGCGTCGGTGTCTCATGCACATTTTGAGCTGGCCATTTATTCGGAGAGTCCAATTCACAAAACTTTTAGTAAACCTGACAACATCCGCCAAGAACTTCACTTCATTCAAACTAGGTCTGACTGGATGCTCTACAGATAGCGTGCAGAACAAATCTCGGCAGTTCAACAACAGCTATTTTGACATCAATATAGAAAGGGCTACTCCTCGAAGTCCTAACCTGCTTCTCGGACAGTTTCGCCGATTTATTTTTGAGTCTAATAGTAAAAGTTTCTTAAAAAACTTTTTCTTTTTCTTCCTATTGCTGTTCACAATTAATGCTTATTTTTTCACATCACCTTCCTCAAATGTCACTATTTTTCTTGTCTGTTTGTAAAATGATTTTTGGCCGTCTTTTTTCCAAATTGTTTTTGTTCCTTAAGAATTTAAGCTGGAAGTTGGGCACAGCTTGTTCGGAAAAAACTTTCTGAGAATTCGGACTCTCAAAAAATCCAAATTGATATTATCATTGAAGTTTTTCCAGAGTTTTATGCAATAACAATTGCTGATTTTCCGTATTTGCTATCGCCTATCGGTGTCCTTTATCCAGCTTCTTCTCTTTTCTTCTCTTTACTAAGGCTACAGGTCTTCTTTGTGGCGTAGAACAAAATTCAGGAAATTGATTTTATGTGCTGGTTGCTTGTGGAGCAAAACGTGGTTTTCCAACTGTTTTTTTGCTTCTGCTTCGATATCAGTTGCTTTACCAGAAATTGTACTCTAATATAAGTACTCTAATATAAGAAAATACTCAGAAGTAGTACTCTATTGCTCGGAGGTTCCAGTGCGTCGACAGTAAACGATCGATTAAACTTTTTTCATTTTCATATCTAAGTAGTTCTTCAGCTCTTGCACACTACTTAGTCTGCTATTGTTCGATTCGAGGCCCGATCGGTTGTTGTTTGTTAGATTATGCCATACAAGTACTTGTTCTGAATCCGCTCTAAACCAGTACACTTTTTGCCGTTCCCAATCGTTTTTTTTGTTTTGTATTTGCGGTGCTGGATTGAAATCAAGCCGTGGTTATGCGGGGCGAATGTGCTACATAGTTTATCTGAATAGATTGCTTTGGCAAAATCCACTTTCTAAATTTTTGATTTTTCTTGGAGGAGGAAAATCAAAAGTATTATAATGGGCAGTTCTCCTGTAGTGCAACATTGGCACAGATCAGACTAAAAAAATCATGGGACGAAATTTCAGCAAGGCGAGCAATTACCAGAAGACGCCCTTGATTGATCGCCAAGGGATGTAAGTCTATAAAATTGGAGTTTAAATTATATGAACTAAATTATGACATCAAATGAATTTTACAACACTAGATTAAGTATGATATATCCTTCAGATTTCACAAGGAAAAATGATTATTTAGTAAATTCTTAACAAAGTTTAAACAGATAATAACAATTATTTATCGGCTACAAAAGTATCAAAAATAAAAGTTCTGGTTATGAAAAGCTAGTAAAATGTCGTAATGTATTTGCTTTGAACAACTTAAGAAAATCATTGCCAATTCTATTTCCGCATCAAGCCGTGATTCCTAGATTGTTAGCGAGAGAAGCTGAAAATTACCACAGTTTTCTGGGCTCCGATATGCACTTTTCTTGATCCTGAGTTTTGATTAATATCAGATTGCCAACCGAGTTACATTGAAGATCCTTTTTTTAAAGAGCGGAGGGAGAGTCTGCGCTTGACGAAGGAAACACAATGTCGGGCGGTCCGGATGGACCGCATTTGCTTGTGTTCCAATTTGTTTGGTGGAGAAGTTTAGTCTTTTTCGGCAATCAAGCTCGAATTGCGCGTGCGATTTTTGAGACATTTGACGGGATACTGCAGACATATCGTTTCTTGTGTTTCAATCTTTCATCTACTTTCTTTTTATACGTGAAATTCCTCCTGTCGTTTTGCATCTTCTCTTCAACAAATTATTCTAATTTTTTCGGACCACTTCGATTTGCATAGACTATTAGATTTTAGTTCTCTTGCATTTCGAGTTCTGCTATGTTGCTTCTCTCAAAAACAGCAGTTTTGTCTGGTTCTTTTATTTTTATTGTAGTTATACGTGTCCTGATAGTATTAGAACTAATAGCCGGCACTTAATACAGGCCTTCTAAGTTTTTTTCATGAATCGCCTATAACCTTGAATTGCACGAGCCAGTTTCATTTTTCCCAATTTTTTGGCCAGTGGAATATGGTTGCGAATATTTTTGGGAAATTAAGATTAGTTATTCACCGTCGGCGCAATTTTTTCCCGTTAACTTGCACTGTGTCATGCAAAATTAGTCGATTGTCCCAGCGTGTAAAAAGGCTATTGTATGGTTTGTTAGATCAGTGTAATATTATTATTGAGAGAACAGCCCTCTGATCAGTGATGATTTTAAATATTTGTCCTTATAACTTTTTAAAAAAAATTAATAGACCGAAATCTTCCTTCGTTAACATTATAGCTTTAATCGCACGAGCTTAGAACACTTGGTGTAAACGCAATGGGTTTCCGTCCCTGTAACGCTAACTATTCGATAGGGGCTCGGAATCGCGAAAAAGAGGCGTTACATTTGATTCGAATTCTGAGGGCAAGCTGGAAATGGCGCAATGCAATTCTCATTTGTCTCCAGGTGTTAGTTGTGAATTTTTGTGGTGAGCAGTTTTTGCATTTTTCGTATAAGGGTGGGAGTTGATGACAAGTGGTGCTAAGTTTGATATGAGTTTATAAGGTCGTGACAAAAACAAAAAATTAGCAGAGTTTTTTCAGTGTTTGTTTGTTTGAGTGACAAAATGGCAGATTTTTTGCTTTTGAGAGGAAAATTCCGGCTGATGAAGTGAGATATCCGATCTATTTTTTTAATCATCGAAGCTGTGAAAATGTTCACAAATTTTTTTTTGAGGACTTTTTCAAGAAATTTAACTTAGGACCTAAACATTACTTAGAAGGAAGTATGAATCTTTTAGCCCAAGCAATGTTTAGTTCAGTAATTTTTGAAATTCCGTAAACACGACCTCCAAATTGCGAGAAGAAAAACATACTTTCCAGAAGAATCTGAACAAAATGAACATTGTTAACGTTCGCTTTTTGACGTTGAAAAATATGTGTGGAGTATTGTTTAATAGGCGAAAGTTGTGTGAATTTAAGATAAAAGTTTCGCCTAGCTGGAGTGGTAGTGATTTTATTCTAGTGCTCAATCTTAAAATGGAACTGACAAGGAGGTGCAAAAGGATCTGTTCACTGGAGAATGCGGGATAAATATGCATACTTTAAATTGTCTAAACTAAGAGTTGATTTTGAAAGTAATAATCAACTGAAAAGGAGCCAATTAAAGTTTTGTGTGAAAACAGATTTTGCCAAAGTGTCAAAGAAAATTTTTGAATTCAAATTTTTGTTTGTTTTGAAAACCGTTTTGCAACGCAATTGTATGAGAGTTATGAAAAGAATGAATATAATTAGAAGTTTTTGTAGCTTGATGTTTTAAATGTCGTAACATAAAATCAACGAGGCTCCTTTCTACGTCTGTTAATTGTCAATTTTTGAATTGCTACAAAATTACTCTATCGGCGCAACGTGTATAATGGCCAACGTATGATTTATTAGAACAGTGTTCATCTATTATTGAGAGTACAACCCTGTGATCACCAATAGACCAAACCTCTCCTAGTAACTCTAAAGCAATCGGTGGTTAATACTGTAGCATTCCTCGCACGATTTTAAGAAACGTGATGTAACAGCAAATGGTTTTAAACAATGTATCGTCAACGGTTCCAGAGCAGCTAAGAGTTCCAAACAAGAGGCGTTACCATTGACTCGCATTCCGAGATTAGGGTTGAAAATGCGGTTCTCTGTTGTGTTGACAATGCAATTTTTTAAAGATATTCATAGTGTCTTTTGTGCAGACCAATGTTTGGATTTCCCTATAAAGGTGGGAGTTGATGACAATTTTGTGCTAATATTTGTATAAGTTTATCTATGTCGTAACAAAGGTAACAATTGAATTGAGTTCCTTCAGTTTTTCTTTTGGTATGAGTGACAATATGGCAGACTTTTTTATTTGAGAGGCACAACTCCTGCTGATGAAGAGATAACTTTTTGTCATCTAATTTCTAATCTGCAAAGAAAGTTGAAAGCATATTTTAGATGATGTTTTATAGAATTTTCAATAACAATATAAGTATCACTTAGAAGGAAGTATAAAATTTTCAGCACAAGTAACGTTTAGTTTATTGTTTTTTGAATTTCTACTGGCCTTTCCTTCAATTTTGGAGTAGAAAAACGTAATTTCAAAAAAATATGGAGAAAATATTTGCCTAGAGTTGTAATGATTTCATTCTAGTGCTTAGTCCTAAATTGTAGCGGATTAAGAGGTATAAATGTTGTGCTTACTGGAAAACGCGGCGCGAAATATGCATACTTCAAAATGTTTAAAATAAGATTGTATTTTGAAAGTAAACAATCAAATGAAGATCGGCAAATTAAAGTTTTGTGTGCAAACAGTTGGTGTCAATGTGTGAAATGCAAAAAAAAAACAAATCCCAAATTTTGTATCGTTGAAAAATTTTTGCAACGTCATTGAATGTGTTTTATAAGAAGAATGACGTGATTTATAAGAAGATTGTGATTCGCAGATTTTCCCAGTCCAACTTAAGTGAGTTAACGTTTGCAGATATCTGTTCTAGTCGAGCTATTAATACTTTTAATTAATTCGAATAATTAATTGCTTGTTGATTTATTTGACGTAGAAAATAATCAATCCGGCCCATGTCGGGTCTGTTCAGTCTTAAATTTCAAATTGATACGAATATAATTGAATGGTTTAAATTATTTAGACATTTATATTATTGAGATTACACCCCTGTGATTAGTAACGATTATAAAGTTTTGGTCCCCATGAGTATTTTTCAAAAGACTTAACCCTTCCTGTTAACTCTACAGCTTTCAGTCTTTAACACTATAACATTGGTCGCATTTGTTTTGGAAACGAAATGTAATTGCAGTGTGTTTCCAAGTATGTAAAAACAATTGCTCTAGAGCGGCGCCAAATTCCGCACAAGAGGAGTTGCAATTGACTCGAATTCCAAGGTTAAGGCTGAAATTGGGTCTCTGTTGCATTGGCAGTGCAATATCGTATTTTCCAAATATGGGAGATGTTAGTCGTGTATTTTTGTGCAGACCAATTTCTTGGATTTTTCCTACAATGGTCAGAGTGGATGATAAATGTTTTTTATAAATCTGGCATAAGTTTACTAATATCTGGACAAAATCCAGAAATGAATTGAGATTCTTCAGTGCTTTTTCGGTTCGAGTGACACTAAGGAAATGTTTTTGTTTTGTTTTCATGAGAGCTTGCGAAGTAAGATATTCGAGATAACACTCTGTCATCTTTTCTGTGAAAACAGTCAAAAACATGTTTTAGACAACTTTTTCCGAAGCATTTAATTTGATTTATTTGTCATTCAGAAGGAATTTTGTATCTTTCAACCCAATCAAAGTTTAGTTCACTGTTTTTTTTGAATTTTCCCTGTTGTGTTTGCAAAGCCATAATAATCCAGTTTTAAAGAACAATTGTCAGTCATCTCTCCGCTTTTTTTGAAAATACATTGATTAGCTGCTTTAGGATGTATAAGTTTTATTGGTTATAGGTTTTTTCAGTACGAGCTGCCAGAAATAATCCGAGTATGAGGCCTACATCTGCTATTTAGAAACAATTATCATTGCTTCAAAGAAGGTCCAGCAGATTACTGAAAGCTTTCAGGAAAGCGGTTTCCGTCTCGCAAATCAAATCTCTAAAGAGGTCAAAGTTCCCAAAGAATACCATCAAAAATTATTGGTAAAAAACAATGACATTGTAAGAGTCATTTGACAATTATGCAGCCGGGCAGATGACACCTTCGGCATAAAAGGTCTCGTTGTTTTCGGTTTATTTCGTCTGAATACACTCAGAATTAAATTCATAATCTTTTATGCTCAGTATTTGACTTTGTCTCCCTTGGCCTGCAGTTACCGTCGACAATAGGCGTTTTCATTTTTTTCCAGGACATTTAAAGACTTTCGAAATATTAAGCACCAATCATTACCTATTCATGATGACGAAAAAGAAATACAATTAAATTCATATTTGGGAATGACTGAAGATCATCTCAGAAAGACACTAATCAGTAGGCAATATTTTAAATAAGGAAAAAATCCGGCTGATGAAGTGTGATATCCGAGATAACTTTTCGCCATCTAATCTGTGAAGACGTTCAAAAACATGTTTTAGATAATGTTTTCCAGAATCTTCACAAACGATATAAACATCACTCAGAAGGAAGAATAACATTTTCAGCCCCAGCAAGATTTCGTTTATTTTTTTTAGAAATTCCACTGGCATTTCCTTTGAAGTTCGAGGAGAAAAACTTACTTTCCAGAAGATTTTGGACAAAAAGAACATTGTTAACGTTTGCTTTTTGACGTTGAAATATTGTGAGGGTTATTGTTTATTATCGACAATTATGACACTTTAAGATAAAAGTTTTGCCTAGCTGGAGTGGTAATAATTTCATACATTTATTTTAAAAGGAATATGAAAAAAGAGCCTTGTTGACATTTGCATTTGTCAATAGCGAGAATTTTGGAAATTTAAAATAAAGTTTTTGCATAGATGGTCTTGTTTTTGATTACTTTTTTTGATTGTTTTTTGATTACTTTTTCAAGAAACTTAACTTAGGACCTAAACATTACTTAGAAGGAAGCATGTTGTTGGAATTCCATAGACACGTCATCCAAATTTTGAGGAGAAAAACATACTATCCATAAGAATCTGGACAAAATGAACATTGTTAACGTTCGCTTTTTGACGTTGAAAAATATGTGTGGAGCATTAATTAATTAGCGAAAATTGTATAAATTTAAGATAAAAGTTTCGCCTAGCTGGAGTGATAATGATTTTATTCTAGTGCTCAATCTTAAAATTGAGCTGAAAAAGAGGTGCAAAATGATGTGTTCACTGGAGAATGCGGGCTAAGAATTGTCTTTAAATTGTACTTTAAATTGTCTGAACTAAGAATTCATTTCGAAAGTGATAATCAACTGAAAAGGAGTCAATTAACAATTAAAGTTTTGTGCGCAAACAGGTCGTGCAAGAGTGTCAAACAAATTATTTGAGTTAAAATTTTCGTTTCTTTTTTAAAACCGTTTTGCAACGCAATTATATGTGACTTATGAAAAGATTGAAAATAATAAGTTTTTATAGCTTATTTTTTTAAATGACATAACATATAATCAACGAGGCCCATTTCTACGTCTGGTAATTGTCAATTTGTGAATTGCTACAAAATTAATTGAGTTCAAATTTTTGTATTGTTGAAAAGGTTTTTGCAACGCAATTGAATTTGATTTATATGAAGATTGAAAATGATTCGCAGAATTTTTTGAGTCTAAATTAAGTGAGTTAACGTTTGCCAACATCTGTTCTAGTCGAGCTATCAGTACTATTAAATAATAAGAACTTTTCATTGCTTGATGATTTATTTGACATGAAATATAGTCAATCAGGCCCATATTTGGTCTGTTAATTGTTAGATTGCAAATTGATACCAAAATAATTGAATGGAATGATTTATAAGGTCAGTTTTTCTTTGTTAATGGTATTACAGCCCAGTGATTACTGATGATTACATAGCTTTATCCCTATACGTATTTTTCAATGGACCAAACCCTTGCTGATAACTCTATAAGAGGCCACAAAAATTTGTTTTTTCATGGTTTGTTTTCCAAAGATTTTAATTTGGCTTCAATAACGCAAACTGGTGCAGCCAATCTTGATTTTGAAGCAGAAGTATTGAAGTTTGATTAATCTTGAAGAGTCCTCTGATTCAACATAGAAATCTTTTGTCTGGAGAGCTAGTGAAGTACTCATGGACATGATTAGAACATCTAATAAACAAGCTTTATGTATAGCCTACAAACACCGAGATTGTTTAGCAACTACACTTGCAGACATATGCGGACACCACTGAATCCAGTCGAACACATTACTTCTGCCTATGATCGGTGACAAAGATTTGTCAAGTGACTGCAACTACTGTTTTCGTCCTCAACAGAGCCAGTCAGTTACTTTTTCATAGTTTAAAAATCCGTTGCTGCGGTGGTAACTTCATATAATGCAAGTTTTCCAAAGCATATGGTACATCCGACACAATTTTGTTTCTTCGAAATTGCTCCCGAAATTAGCCACAGCTTTCAGCTTCTCGAAAACATTTGATTAGGCGTTCTGAAAACTCATTTCTTGCGACAATTTCTTTATAAAAATGTAACCCGAAGTCTCACCCTAAACGGAAGTTACCGTCGTACACAAGGATACCTGAAAAACACATTTCAGTCCATTCAAATGAAAGAATTCAGTTTTTCCCTGAAGAACTTCAATATTAAAAAAAATCAAATTATGGAACAGAAGCTGTCATATCCTTTGTTGAGCAACTGTACCAAACAGTTAAATATTCGAGAATCTCTTTACTTGACCAAAACAAAATTGTTGCTTCAATTGCAGAAGACGTAAGGTGAAACGCAGTCATGGCTCCTCTTCGAGCTTTTTTTGCAAGCAGCATCAAGATTAGTCCTCTTTTTCAGTAGTGGAGTTGATTTCGTTGGACCGTTGGTTTCTTCGAAGACAAAAGTTATCCCTGAAAAACATCGTGTACATGTTGAAAGCTGCCCACTGATACTTCCAGTGCTACTTTCATGATAACTTTTCGACTTCAAACCACTAAACTAAATCAACCAGCATTGCCAGACGAAGGAAAAACCTTCATTGATACGTAAGGATAGCTCAATATGACTCTCGGCAATGACAACAAGTATACAATTTTTGCAGCTTCAAATGCGACCTGTAAATTCACCCACCCTGTGGACACCAGTTTGATGATTTTGATGACGTTTAGCAGCACACAATAGAGGCAGCAAAAACGTTGGCTGCTGAAAACTTTAGGGTCCGGAGATTAGCGACATTTGAGAGAGGGCTTGAAGAAATGACTGCCTCAATCTCTGCAGGTGTTTAGACAAATACGTGAAATGGGAGCCATTTGACGTATTCGAATAAAGACCGACAGAGATTGCGGCAGTCTTTTCTTCAGGCCCTCAATTAAATGTCGCTAATCTCCTGATAACGAGATGCTTCACGCTCAGGATCACAACCTGATCAGTCAACCGTTGATTTCCCGGCCACCATGAACAATTGACAGACATTCACTTTGCAGCACCCATTCGCTTATTGTTGATTCATTTTTTTTTCTAATGTGTAAGAGATGAGATGGTTTTAATCTCT
>NW_027453440.1:0-39307 GCF_964194025.1 Convolutriloba macropyga | reverse complement strand
GAAATAAAGTAAAATCTTAAATAATCATACAACCTCATGGATTTCCGGCTTGTTATACAACGCTAATGGTTTTCTATATATTATCATATAATTTTTGCTTGTTTTCATGCAAGAATGCAACCAAGAACTAAGCAATGATTTGTATGAACCATATACAATCTTTGCATGAGTGCTGAGAGTTAAGAATAAAACGACGGTTCTATATTTAGAACCGACGAAAACCGACACTTCTTACGTTTCTAAACCGGCAAAAACTGACGCTTCTTGCGCATAAATATCGACGAAAACCAATCAAAACGACGAAAAAAAAATGTAAGACCTTTGATCGGTTTTGGCGAATATAAAGCCGATGAAAACCGACTAATATGTTTGAATCCGACGAAATTCTCAAATGCTGCCCCCGGGATTTTATCTGGATTGCTGCTTTTAGATCTACAAAATACCCTTCACTGACACTTCCCTCGGATCCCTTCCTGCTAACCCCTTCGTCTCCAAATCATCAACCAATGAAATGACAGGAATCACTTTTTCGCCTTCATCTGGCAACCTACTCTACGTAGACCTGGGTTACGTAATGATGACCACACGAGGCAAAGTTGCCGAAATGCCAATTATGTATTCATACAACACGAAACTTCTGGCTGTTGAAACTGGTGAACAAATACCTGATGGATCTTCATCCTGTTTGAACAAAGATTGTGGAGATCATGGAATCTGTGTTGAAGTGGAAAATCAACAAATTGTTTGTGTTTGTTCACTCGGGTTTTCACGGGAAGATGCGACCCGCGTTGATTCAAAGTGCACAGGCAATTTTGTTCACTTTGTTTTCATTAATTTGTTCACTCTGCTAAATTTGTTAATGCATATATTTTGCAAATCCTAAGAGTTTTTTTTTGAAGACATGAGAGAGATGTCAAAAATTTAGCCTACAGCTAATATAAGTTTGGCGATTTTTTTCTATTTATTTTCTAGTATTTCGCAATACTTAACTTTTCAATGCAAATTATAATTTTCTGCTGACAAACCGCTAGAAATTTGCCGTCAAATATATTGGCACGCCACATTTTTGCTTAAAGTGAAGTAATAATTATTTAAATTTTATTGAGTTACAAATAACAGAGAACTCTCAATGAATGTGAAAAGCTTCCAGCAAATTTTACAATTGCTGACAAAAACTGAGAAAGCTGATATTTAGTTTTTAACTCAATTTATTCAATTTCGTCATATATGCTCTGCTTTATCATTCAGTTTCGTCCCGTATGCGAGTCATTTTTGAAGGTTTTTCTCCGTTTCCTTTTTTCCGTGTTTTTGTTCTTAAATGAAAGTATATACTCCTAAGAGTAAAAAAAGCGCGCGACGTTTGTTCAAGTAGTTGTTCATTGTGCCGAAGCGAAGTTTAGCCGAAAATATAGACCAGTTATAATCTTAAGAACTATAAAAAATTTTCACAAAATATTTTTTGTTTTTCTTTTCAACCAAATTGTTTACATATTCTTTTAACCTCTAAAAAAATTTGTAACCGACACAAGCAACGCTTTATGTTTGTTTCCCAAAAATTCTTTTCGGCTTAAATTGTGTTCCACTTTTTGCACATCCCGTTTTTTTTCCTTTTGCATTGTTCATGCATATGAAAATGGTTTGGCTTAAAACATGTCTGTGTTACAATTTTTTAAAACGTTTCAGTTTTACATTTGTGGTAAAATATCAGTATGTGTATTATATGCATTTTATACACACTAAAGAACACGTCTAAAGTCTATGGAAAAACTACAAGTACTTTCCTTGCAAGTTGGAAAAAAACACTATTTAAACAGTTTAGATTTTCCTCGAAAAATAACAAAACACTGCTATAAAATAAATAACAAAACCAATTTAATAAATTCCCAATCCTTGAGTTTTAATTTCTGAGAAAAGCTCCAAAATAATTTTGGTAGAATAATTTTTGATTAAGCCTTTTTCCATTGGTTTTTATACGAGTTTATATACGAGTTTTTAAGTTATTTTTGTCGGAGCAACTATTTGATTAATTAATTTGAGCATTTCGGTTTTTGCGTAATTGAACGAAACCTGGTTTATACAAACACATTAAAAGCTTTCAAGTTGCATTCTACAAAGCATGAATATACTTGTTTTGCAAAACCATGAAATAAACACGTTTCAATCGAAAACCAACTTATACACCAGGTTATAATAATTACCTTTCCACGCGATTGAAAGCTATTAATAGTCGTGTTTCAACGGGTCTTACCAATTAACAATTTACGTAGTTTTGGTAATAATGCTTTGAGTTATAAATTTTATTCTTATACATTTCTTACCATTTGGTTTGACGTCATTTGCAAAAATAGATAAAATTTCTTGGCTCAAATATTCAATCTTTTTTCATGCTTAAGAGCAATTTAATGTAAAAAGAAAGTGTATGCGTGAATAAAGCTGTTTATATGCAAAGCTCCGAAGCTAAGACTTTATTTAATTGATAAAATTGACTTCAGATTTTTTACTTTTGTAACGTAATGTTAGCTGACCGTCCTTACGTATAAACCACACCACGATTTTCAGATGATTCAAATTTTAACCGCGTGGACAAAATATTTTCAAAGTTATTTTATCGAAAGGCATTTTTTATTCATTTGATTACATTTTTAAGTTTTTTACACAATTATGATTGTACAATTTTGAGCAAGCACGATTTTTAACAAAACGAAAACTTTGAAATTATTTACAGAAAGTTACTAGTTATCTCTTACGCGAAAGCTTTTCTAATTATAACGAAACAATGGTCGCGGTGTCGGCGGCCTTTCTCAACAATATGCACCCTTTTAAGTCAGCGAAATATTCCCCCCAATTCATTTTCCTCAACTTATTCACACCTGTAAATTTCCCCCTGTTTCTGAGTCTTTTGTTTACATTACAAAATGTGGGAATCCATTCTGTTGCAGCAAATGGAGAAGATACGATTTACTTTGTAACTGGCCAGGAAAGCAGCCAATCAGATGTTTACACATGGACCCCAAGCAGTGACGGAACAGTAGCCGCGCCCGATGCTTACGTCACTGTTCAAGGTCAGAGCATTAGCGATGTTGACTTTTCTTGAGGATTCTTGAAATTGTGATATTTTTGAGTGGGCAGATAAAAATTGTTTGCCTACTCAGTTCAAGTGTTCGCCTAACCAGTGAATCCCAAATCCACCTTGATAACCTTGACTTCTCTCCCAACCTTTAAATAGTTTGTCAAGACATTGAAACATCAAAATTAGTCGCATAGACCTTTCTCAAGCAGATAAGCGAAATCTAACGTATCCTTTACGCGGGAAAAAGAATATCACAGTTCTTATCCACTGGTATCAATTGAGCTTCTTTTGGTTCAGTTGTTTGCTTGGAACCTTATTTCCTCAACAGCTAGTGACGCGGGCCCGATTAGACTCCAAACGTCACGATCGGATTTGTTTTGTTTTTCTTATCAATGAAGGAATTCTGAAAATACGCTTTAGAAGCGTAAAACAGGACTAACGCAAATTCTGTCAGTGTCAACTTCAACCTAAAAAGCGAAAATTCATGTATTAATGGTATATATTTTTTTTAAAAAAAGAATTTTCAAAATTTTTATATGACCACTTTAAACAAGTTACTGATTTGTTAATTATTAAAATTATTTTGACCTATGCACAGCGACAAAGTAACCGACGGGAAAAATTGCACCCATCTCAGCTCTAGTTCTCGTTGTTATTTTAAAACGTAGCTGTTTATACTTGAGTTCATTTCTTTCTGTCCAATTCTACTGTACTTTGCCTCCCAGTGCGACTGTAATAAACGAAAACAAACAAATTTTGAAATAGTTTTGTAGGATATTCTGCTCTTTTTTCTATAAATTTTAATAAGTCAGGGTTTTAGCAGGGCAGATACTTGTGAGGACCGTCCATCTTCCCTCTTCTGTTTCATTTAATAATGTTTTTGGTTTTTTCTTTTAATTATTACTTATGTATTAAATGTACCAAAGAAACTTATTCTTCACCTTCTTCCTCTTCTTCTTCTTCTCCTTCTTCTTCTCCCCCTTATTGTTGTTGTTCTTCTTCTCCTTCTTCTTCTTCTTCTTCTTCTTTTTCTTCTTCTTCTTCTTGTATATATATATATATATATATATATATATATATATATATATATATATATATATTTTATATATATATATATATATATATATGTGTGTGTGTGTGTGTGTGTGTGTGTGTGTGTGTGTAAATATATTTGACGTACAAAATCAAAAGATGGTGCAATTATTTGACATTTTTGTCAAAAAATTCCAGTTTTTTTTGTTCAGGAAAGTTTTTCTTGTTAGTATTTGAAAAATTTGAACCAATTGTAGTTTACCAATTATCAATTTATCAGATAATTTAGAAAACAGTGAAGCATAAATCTGTTGATCTGTTTCTTGCTCCTTTTCAGATTTGTGAAGTCTATTGTGATATAAATAGAATTCTAACGTGATTGTTTGACCTAGAAAAATAGTGATGGTTGTGTTTTTTCTAACAGTAGAGTCCATTTTCTATATATTTTTTCAAAAAATGATTTTGTGATATCAATTCTTGTGCAAAATTTGGGAATTTTTGGAATTATTGGCCATTATAAAAATTGATTGATATAATCTTAGGAACGTGTTTTTGGAAAACATAATTTTTTACTAAAACCGTTTACATAAAATTTTAGGGCTAACTTTCACATTTCTTCGCCGTGCGAGTTTTTGATTCGCTGACATTCATCAGAAGACGTATCTGCCAGCGAAAAATTTATTCAGAAACAAAGTTGCACAACAATTTGTTTGGGTTTTCCGCTCTAGTAGTTAATGTTTTCTGACCATCTAGTCAAACCAAATATTTGGAACTGTTTGTTATCGTTTTCACAACCTCAATTTTTTATTAATTTTTAATCTTAATTGTGTTTTTTCCAAATTTGCGTTTATTGAGTGCTGATATACCGCAAAAGTTTGCTTTAAACGTTTACTATGTTCAAAGTCGCAACAAAACTGAAACGGCGTTCTCTTATTTTTTGGGCTCTTTTTAAACTTTGATAATCTCTTATGCTTTTTATCGAAGCGGTCATAAATTACTATGAATAGTAAAATACTTTTTCGTTTCCAACTCTTTGGTTTTTTTCTCTGAGCAATTATTTTTTTGATTGGAGGCCTTAGCCAACCATACTAAAATACACTCTATGCTTATTTATGAGCTATAAAATTATTTGTTTTTAATTGCGTCGATTGGCGTATAGTTTTTAGCACTCATTACGTTGGGATTCTTCTTCGCATTGTTTTAAGTTCAGGTAATGCAATCATCCATCAAGTTTTCTTAGACAGACTGGTATCTTGTTCTCATTCAAAATTTTCCTTTCAAACATTTTTTTCTATTTTTGCTTTCCATAACAATTAATCTGAGTTTTTGTTTTTAATCAGTGGTTCAAGAGTAGACAATTATTTATCACTAGAAGGGGAGTAACTGAGAAGTGTTTTTCTAAATCAATTTTATCTCAGTGATTTTTGAAGCAGGAAATAAAATGAGTGAAAAATTGGAATGTTTGAGTTTCGATTAAAATTGAGGAGTGGAGAAAAAAAGAGTGTTTCATTGTTTCTACCACTGTTTTCGAGGAAATATGACATTGAGGCGTGAAAAAATTTTGTCCAAGCGAGGAAATTATTTTTTTTACGTGTCTAGAATCAGTTTTTACGTGTGTAGCTGTTTTTATGGTTTTGACTATTTTTTGATTAATAGCTTTGAATGAACTATGGTATTGGTTTTAGGGATTGTATTGATTGTAATTATGAAGTTTTGATTTTTCTATACGTCTTTCGGCTAATTGTGAGGTTTTCCATCTATTTTGAGATATTTGGACAATTTTTGCTTTTTTCAAACTTTGTTTTTTTGTGGCATTCGTTCGGAACTTTGAAAAGCCTATCTATCGGTTGTATTTTTAGTTACCAGTTGATTACAATGTTGCTGTCATAAAACATTGATCTTGCTGCAAAATTAGTTAAAACAAATTGGTCAATAGTAACTACTTTCCATTAAATTCTTGCTATTTTTTTCAATTTTTTTTTTCAAAATTGTTTGGTTTTTTAGCCAATTACGGCTTTGCTATTTTTTCGTGAGTATTTTGACGAACTTCGAGCTTTTAAAGCAAGGTATCAATCTGCAATTCTCATGTATAACAATATAATTTTATTTTTCTATGTTTTTAATTGGAATCTGGGACGAAAGATTTCATTAAAGAACTTTAGGTTTTGGTTTCCTTTTTTGAAGTAGATTCAACTAGTTTTAATTAGTAATGGTTTTCTGAAAGGGTTCATTTTGGATTTTATTTTGATCTCTGATCTTTTAAAGCAGTGTGCTCTTATCAATCTGCAATTCTGATGTATAAGGATGTAATTACATTTTTCTATTTTTTTTTTCAATGGAATCTGGGGCTGAATATTTCGTTAAAGGACTTTAGATTGCGCTTTTCTTTTTTCGAGTACTTTAAAATAGTTTCAATAGGCAATATTTTTCTGAAATTTGTTTTGTTCGTTTTCTATTGGATAGTTTCGCTGCCATCAATACCTTAAGATTTTCTTTGACTGGTTTTGTGATCTAATTGTGGTAAACTGTGTTGTTTGTTTGAAGAAAATTAGATTTTGAAGAAAGTTTGTGTGGAAAACTTTTGTAATATGTTTGTAATGGAGACAAGGCTAGTGACATTCTACCGTCATTAATTTGTACTCGCTTCCTTGTTTATTAGTTTATATATTGTTTCATGTCCTTTTGTAAATAATAACCAAATTAGTAGTTTAAGCACCGTCATTTGAATTACATGTTTCCTTAAATGTTTTCTTTCAGAGTCTGTGTCGTCAAATGAAGCTTTTTGAATCATTTGCACCAATAAAAGGTTGATATAATATATAAAGACATTTCTGATCCATGTTATAATCTACCAGACCAGAATGTCTATCTGCAGTTAATGATTTCGCATCTTTTCAAACAAGTTGATTGTTGGAGTACATGCCTTGAAAATTAACCAACGGAACATAAAATTGATTACTCCCCTTTGAGTTAATGCAATTTTGTCAGATCGGTGTTCTTAGGTACAAAACGTCGTGCTTTTAGTCTACTCCCTAAAAATTTTTGAGCAATCCTTACTGCCTTAAAATTTCAGATACATGTCACACAAGAATTACGATTTCACATAGAATTTAGCCCACTCGAACCAAGAATGTTATTTCACCGCTCTAGCACTTCCAATTTCAGTCTAACAAACTGGCAAAAATATATACAATAAAACTTTGTTTAGTCTCAAATTCAAATAAACAATGATGCCTTATAATGTGATTCACAAAACATTAAATTAGTCTTCTTTTCGACACCAAATTTACAGATCACGCAAAAGGCTATCTATTTTCTCCTTAATTTTATAAGAAAAGGTAAAAAATATATTTTAAAGTAAATTTTAAATGTTATACAGAAAGATGTTCTCAAACGCCATTTTGACCGTGCTTAAAGTCTGCTTATAATTGTGTCATAAGAAAAGTTTTCCCGCTCCTACTAACTTTTGTTCTTACTTATGAAACCTTTCATTTTCAAAATGATTTGATTGTAGATTAGGAAGTTTGGAGTAGTATGTGCAGGCGTACGTCACCGTGCCTCCGTGGTATTTCTCCTAACTAAAATGAGGTATACGTAATTTTTCACCAGCCTCATTTTTTTCAGTTATTTTTGTCTAAGCAATCTTTTCCTCTAAGAGAAAAATGCACGGTTGATGTTATCTTAAAAGGTAATTTTTTAGGTAATATTTTAGGTTGTCTATTCGCTTAAGTGCTTTAATGGACTTCATACTTTTTCGTCAAGGCGGTTTGCCCATTAAAGATTTAAAAAGATAAAGTTTCAGATATCCCAAAATCGGATTCAATGGTGCAATTTTTATTGGCTGGCAAAAGAAATGGAATGCAAAAAAATGCTTACTGTTCAACTTTTTTTTTCAATTTTGTTATCCGAGAAGACAGTATAAACCACGTTTTATAAACACAACTAAAAGACCAAGTTACAAGGTTTGCAAAATAAGTCGTTGAGAACTTTAAGCCCTGCGACTATATATATATATATATATATATATATATATATATATATATATATATATATATATATATATATATATATATATATTTAACGTACAAAATTGAAAGATGGTTCATTTCTCTGAGCAGTTTTCTCAAAAAATTTTGTGTTCTGGAATGTTTTTCTTGTTAGTATTTGCGAAAGTCTGAATCAATGGTAATTTACCAATTATCAATTTTTAGCAGACAATTTAGAAAATAGTCAAGCTTAACACTTTTGATCTGTTTCTTCCTCTGTTTCAGATTTGGGAAGTGTATTTTGATATAAAAAGAATTTTAACGTGAATGTTTGACCTAGAAAAATAGTTATGGTTGTGTTTTTTTCTAACAGTAGAGTCCGTTTTCTATATATTTTTTCTAAAAATGATTTTGTGATATCAATTCTTGTGCAAAATTTGGGAATTTTTGGAATTATTGGCCATTATAAAAATTGATTGATATAATCTTAGGAACGTGTTTTTGGAAAACATAATTTTTTACTAAAACCGTTTACATAAAATTTTAGGGCTAACTTTCACATTTCTTCGCCGTGCGAGTTTTTGATTCGCTGACATTCATCAGAAGACGTATCTGCCAGCGAAAAATTTATTCAGAAACAAAGTTGCACAACAATTTGTTTGGGTTTTCCGCTCTAGTAGTTAATGTTTTCTGACCATCTAGTCAAACCGAATATTTGGAACTGTTTGTTATTGTTTTCACAACCTCAATTTTCATTAAATTTTAATCTTATTTTTGATTATTTTATTTATTATTTTATTTTTTTCATATTTGCGTTTATTGAGAGCTGATGAACCGCAAAATTTTCTGGTAAATATTTTCTATGTTTATAATCGCAACAAATGTGAAACGGCGTTCTCTTACCTCTCGGGCTCTAATTCAATTTCGATAGGTTTTTGAGCTGTTTATGGAAGCGGGCATAAAATACAATGAATACTAAAATACTATTTTGTTTCCAACTATTTCTTTTTTTCTCTGAGCCATTATTTTTTGAATTGCAGGCCTTAGCCAACCATACTAATATACAGTCTATGCTTTTTAAGAGTTATACAGTTATCTCTTTATCAACTGCGTTGATTGGCGTATAGTTTTTTACACTAATTACCTGGGGATTCTTCTTTGCATTGTTTTAAGTTCAAGTCTAATCATCCAGAAAGTTTTCTCACAAAGGCTTGTATCTTGTTCTCGTTTAAAAAATTTTCTTCAAAACAATTTTCGTTTCTTTTTGAATGAACTATTGTAATAGTTTCAGGGATTGTTTTGATAGTAATTTTGAAGTTTTGATTTTGATTTGCGTTTCTTTGGCTAATTGTGAGGTTTTCCATCTATTTTAAGATTTTTAGGCCATTTTTGTTGCTTTTCGAATTTTGTTTTCTTTTGTTGCATTCTCTCGGAACTTTGAAACGCCTATTTATTGGAATTATTTTTAGTTACAAGTTTTATACAGCGTTGCTGTCATAAAACATTGTTCTTTCTGCGAAATGGGACAAAACAAGTTGGTCAATTGTACCTACTTTACATTATTTTCTTGCAATTTTTGAAATTTACTTCGAAAGTAGAGAAGTTTGTTAGCCAATAACGGCTTTGCTATTTTTGCTCGATCTTTTTCAATGATCATTGAGCTTTTAAAACAAGGTATCAACCTGCATTTGCGATATATAAGATATAATTTAGTTTTTCTTTGTTTTTAATTGGATCCCCGGACCAAACATTTCGTTAAAGAACTTTAGGTTTCCGTTTTCCTTTTTTGAGGACATGCAACTAGTTTCAGTAGGTAATTATTTGTGAAAGGTTTCATTTTTGATTTTATTTTGATCTCTGATCTTTCAAGCAGTGTGTTTTTATCAAGTTGCACTCCTGATATATATTGATGTAATTAAATTTTTCTTTTTTTTTCAATGGAATCTTGGGCTGAATATTTCGCTAAAAGGACATTAGATTGCATTTTTTTCGACTAATTTAAATTAGTTTCAATAGGTAATTTTTTCTGAAATTTGTTTCGTTTGTTTTCTCTTGGATAGTTTTTCTCCCGTCAATAGCTTAAAGATTTTCTTCGACTAGTTTTGTGTTATAAATGTGGTAAAATGTGTTGTTTGTTTGAGAGAAATTAGATTTTGAAGGAATTTTGTGTGAACAAGATTTTTAGTATGTTTGTATTGGAGACAACGCTGGTGAAATTTCACCGTCATTAATTTGTACTCGCTTTCTTGTTTATTAGTTTATATATTGTCTCATGTCCTTTGTTAAAAACAACCAAATTTGTAGTTAGGGCAGCGTCTTTTGAAGTACATGTCTCCTTTAACGTTTTTTTCAGAGTCGGTGTCGTCAAATGAAGCTTTTTGAATCACTTGCAACAGTAATATATAATATATCAAGACATTTTTGATCCATGTTATAATCTATCAGATCAAAATGACTGTCTGCAGTTTATATTTTTTAAAGAAAATTTTAAATGTAATTCAGAAAGATTTTTTCAAAGGCCACTTTGACCGTGCTTAATTTTTGCTTATAATCGTGTCATAAGAAATGTTGTCCAACTCCTACTAACATTTGTTCTTAATTATGAAGCCTTTGATATACAAAATGATTTGATTGTACATGAGGAAGTTCGGAGTAGTATGTGCAGACGTACGTTACCGCGCACCTCCCTGGTATTTCTCCGAACTAAACTGAAGTTTACAGAGTTTTTGATCAGCTTCACTTTTTTTGTACAGTTATATTTCTCTAAGCAATCTTTTCCTCAAAGAGAAAATTGCACGAGTGATGTTATCTTAAAAAGTAATTTCTTAGGTAATTTTTAGGTTGTCTATACGCTTAAGTGCTTTAATGGACTCCATACTTTTGTCAAAGTGGTTTGAACATTAAAGAATTAACAATCTTAAGTTGCAGATATCCCAAAGTCGGGTTCAATTGTGCAATCGTTATTGGATGGTAAAAGAAATGGAATCCAAAAAAAATACTAAATTTCCAACTTTTATTTCAGTTTTGTTATCCGAAAAGACAGTATATAACAGGTTTTAATAACATATGTAAATGACCAGGTTACAAGGTATACAAATTAAGTCGTTGAGAACTTTATGCTCTGTCACTAAGTGACAAGACAACAAAAATTTGAAGAAACAAGAATTACAACAAACAAAACTGAGAATGTATGGGAGAAATGGATTAAGGCAAAAGAAAAGTTTGACAAATGCAGACCAGGATGAGATGCGCGACCCAAGCCAGCTCTGATCAAACTATCCAGACCAAAATGGGCTCCAATCAGACAAACTTGAGTCGCGCACGGGGGGTGTCAAAACGACTTGAATCGCGCACTGGGATTCCAGACCAATTTCAGTCGCGCACTGGGGGTGCCAGAAAAACTTTGGTTGCGCATTGGCAGTGGAGTCAGTGTTGACTTCCAACAAAAGGATCTTATAAACTTATTTTATTTAATAAATAAATACTGAAATACTCAACCCTGATTGGTTGAAATTATGGAAATACCTTTCCCTTAAATGTTTATTTGTTATTCCCAGAGACAACAAGACAACTCTACCCTTTAGTCGGTACCAGTCAGACCTGATATAATAATAAAGTATATTTCTCTCTCTCTACTCCGCTCTTGTTTTGTATTGAGATATACGTTAGACTTTAGCATTGCGGCCGGTGCACTGTCTACTGAAGCTCAGATAGAAGAGTAACAGACTAGAGGAATAGAACTTTAGTTAGTCAGGTAAGCCTTAAGATATAGTGTATTCTTGAGACTCCATAAGACAGAGTTAGAGTAACCTCCCTAGGTAACCCTACCTCAGCACACGTCTTATCTGGTGCGACCAGTGCCGGACTGATTTTGAAATAACGAACAATTATTTTTTATTGTCCGTAACGGAAAAATTAACAATTAAAACAGAATAACCTCTAAATTAAGAACACTACAGAGATAACAATGGCCAGTAATTACCATCAACAACTAGATGATAACAATTATAACAATTACTTAATACCATTTACAATCTCTGATGATTGTCCTTTCGAAAATCGCGAAACAATACACAAAATATTAATAAATTTGAAGAATAACTTCTTCAAAGAAACAAAACATATACAACAAAAAAGTATCCATAAAAATCATTTAGCTCATTATCTTCCAGTAATACTACTAGGAAGAGATCAACTAAATAAAAACTATATATTTTCATTAACAAACGAAAACAAACAAAAACGAATATACTATAATTTCCAAAACGACATAACGTTACCAGACATGTTAAAAACATTTTTAAAACGACACGAAGAATCCCAAGATCGAACAAAAACAACAGCGATACCGACTTCAACATACGAATTACTACGAAATACATGTGAGTATCTAAATGAACATCAAAAACCGATACACTCAGTTAACGATAAACTTCGAAACGATATAACAAATTATAACAATTGGTTAACAAGGATAATTGAGTTAAAAACAGAATTGAAATCAGCCACCTTAGATATAGTACAAATAATTTCTGAGTTCACATTCTTATTCTGGTTAGATAATTTTGAACATATTAACGAAAAAAGAAAAGAATTTGGAATAGCATTCAGAACAGAAATTGAAAAACTCAATGAGGAACTAAAACAAATTTGGAACAGTGAGTATTATTCACCGTATTTTGAAAGCACATTAAAAGTATGCTCAGATAGCATAAATTACATACAAGGTTTAGAGAATTATATACAAATATTAGATCAGGGACAAACGGGTTCTACCACATTTAACCTATCGAAAACAGTAACAACAACTTCGACACCGAAAGATATTCAAATGAATACAAATCTTCAAACAAAACAAAAATCAACAATTAAACCAGATAAACTGCTAACATCAAATTTATTTGGACATCAACAAACAATTACAGATGAAACATTTATTTCGGATTCCGAAGAAAGAGAAAAAGAAATAGGATTTCACAATTGGATACCAAATACAGTGAACCAAAGAGTACGAAAGAAAACTCAATTGACAGAAAATAACAACTACAGAAATAATAATTATATAAATACTCTAACGGATAATAACGACCTAAATTGGGAACAAGAAGCACAAAACTATAATAACTTAAAAAACGAAATAACAGAACAAGTAACAAACCATACAAATAAATTAATAGATAACATAGAAAATAGATTTCGACAAATAAATGAGAACATGGAAAGAAAACAAGATGAAGCATTACAGTTTATGTTTGACAAACTAGAAAAAACTATAAATGACATGAACACACAAAACAATGGACCCTCAGAAAATAGAAACACAGAGAATAACTATTTAACAAATCATAGACACGAAACTAGAACAAGAGTATCAAATTCACAAACTACTAATTCTAATACAACGGAAGAAAGAGAAACAACAGTTACAGAACCTCCACTCCCATTTTATAAGCAATTGACATCAATGAGCATAAACGAAGAGCCAATAATTGAACAAAACATAAGTAGCGGGTCAGTACCAACAACAATAAGACCATTCGATGGCACAGATCCAGCATATACTGTCGAAGAATATTTGAACAGTATAGTCGCAGCGATGATATTTAGCAGTGGCAAAGAACCAGTTAACAAACCAGGTCACCATCAATGGAAAGTAAAACGAGCAGCCTTAATATTACATACATTACAAGGCCCAGCCCAAAAATGGTATTCAACTCTACCGAGTGAAACAAAATTAGATTGGGAAATATTCTGTAAAGAATTCTCAGACATGTTCGATTCAGAAAAATCAAAACAACAAGCAAAAATAGTATTACAACAATTACAAAAACATACTAACGAGTCACTACGCTCACTTGCACTAAGAATAGAAACACTTGTCAAAACAGCATATTCATTATATACAGAAGATTATCGAAACAGCGTAATGAACCAAACATTTATTAGGTGTTTGGATAAGGAATTAAAAACAGCAGCACTGAAAAAACACGCAAACCATAAACAAACACCGAGAGAACCAGAAATGACATTCAAAAACTTAGTAGACAAAATAGACCAAATGGATTTGACAAGAACAATAACAAACAATCACAAACGATTATATGAAGTTAACCAAACAACAAATAGTATTCATGACGATCTTAAACAAATGAATATAGCATGTAACAATATAAACGAATTAATCCAAAACGATTTAGAACAGTTTGAAGGAACAATTTGTAATGTCCTTAATGGAATTAACAATACTTACGACAGAAAAAACTTTAAAGGACGACCAAAATTTGCATTATTTTGTAGTTACTGTAGCTCTCATGGTCATACAAAAGGCAGATGCTTTAAACGACCAAGAAGAGAAAGCATACCAAGACCAAAAGAAAAATCCTTTTACGGTCATATGAGAAACAACCAAAACTTACCAAATCGGAGAATTGACTCAAATAATGTTAATGGACGTCAATTACCATCGACGTCACCAGTCTATAACAGTTCTAGAAGCAGAACAACGTATAGACCACAATCACGAAATAATTATAATACACCGAATGATCAACGAAACAAAAACTCTAACAATTATAATAACCGAAATTTAAGTTACAATAGAAATAACTATAACAGAAGCAGAACAAACAGCTACAACAGAAACAATGATTATAACAGTCGAAACAACAGTAGGTCGAATTCAAGATATAACAGTCAAACAAGACCACAATCACCATATAATAACAAAAATAACAGAAATAACAATTATAATAATAATTATGATAGACAGAGGTACAATAGTAGAGATTCAAGTAGAAGAGATAACTACAGAAATAGATCAATCAGCGATAGTAGGCATAATTCAAACAACTATCGCACAAATACTAATAGTAACAATGCTAGAAAAGACAGACGAAATTCATCAAATAGAGAATACAATAACAGAAATAGATCACAAGATCGCAGATCGAACGGACATAAATATAACAATAATAACAACAAAAATAGAATAAATAGCATAGAAGCTGAGAGACAAAACGAGGATCCACCAGGCATAGACGAATACGAATACACATCAGATTCATCGAATGAAGACCAGGAAATACTTGATAAATTCTACAATGCAAACGAAGAAACATGTAACAACATAGTGAATGCATTAGAAAACAACCCGACATGGATTCTACCAATGTATCAATGTAATAAATTTGAACAAGATTTCACAAAACAAAAACCAATACTAGAAATCGATTTCCTACTTGATTCTGGAGCAACATTAAATCTCATAAATGAAGACACTTGGAATGAGATACAATATAACAATCCAGAAATACATCTGGAAAGAGCAAACAAAACATTAACAGCAGCAAATAATACTACTATAGAAACACTTGGAACTATAACATTAAATCTTACAACAGATAGAGTATCAAACAACAGAAACAAACTACAACACAATTTCAATATTCATTTCTACATAACAAAATGTAACCACAATATTCTAGGAACTCCATTTTTCAAGGAGTACATAGAAACAATAAACGTGAACACAAACAAACTAACAATAAACACTAGCACAATTCTAGATAATGATATAACATTTTTTATGAACAGTACAAAAGGATACCCATATTATTCTAGACTTTACCCAATTTTCAACAAAGAAACGATCTATCTAGATAGAGAACAAAATAAATGCATAACATTTCCAATACCAATATTTAAACAAATGGAAAATTCAAACGGAAAGAAACTTTACAGTTCCAAACACTATTTTGAACCGATAAACAAATATCAAAACATATCATTCACCGATATTAAAGATCTTACATCAGAAACCGAACATTTTATAGACATATTCCTAATAAACAAACAACAACATAAAATAACAATAAATGAAGGCCTAATTGGTTTCATGTATCAAAACATTACATTCATAAAACAAAACGAAGAGATGTACCAAACCAATTCAATAGACTTCTTTACAGCGTTATATTTTCTTACTTACGAAAACGAGAATGATATCAATGAGATATTAAACATACAACAAAACGAAACAATTGACCAAGTAGCAACATTCGAACGAAAACCGAACTTCAAATGTAAATTTAATATCCACAAATATACAGAATCCGAAAAAGAATTCATTCACATGTTTGATTTTCAACACTCATATTTAACACAAGATGAATTTGAAAAAGTAGTAAAAATTATACTAGACTACAAACAAGTCTACGCAACAACAAAATTTGATGTGGGAAAAACAAAAGTCAAACTGAACCTCCCTATAAAGAAAGATGCAATCTTCAAAAAACAACGAATAAGTAAAGTACCGATACATTTACGAGAAAGAATACAAAAATTACTCGATGTCTTGAAAAAATACGATATAATTGCACCAGTCAACAAAGAACAATTATCAACAGGAAATACATTCACAAATCCAGTAATAATATTACGAAAAGGGGAATTACTGAAGATAGTACTAGACGCGAGATACTTAAACAGTATGATTGACGAATCAAAATGTAATTGGCCGATCGAACCAGTTGACGTGGCACTAACACGCATAAATGGAACAATATTTACAACAGCAGATCTAAATAGCGCCTACAACCAAATACCTCTTGATGAAGAATCTATGAGATACACACACTTCACAATAGGCAATGAACAATATTGCTTCAAACGTTTATTTTACGGAATATCTATTGGACCAGCAGCTTTTGCTTCAATACTAACACATTTTCTCTATCCTTTAATACGAAAAGGAACAGTAATTACATACGTAGACGATATTTTCATTCAAACAAACTCATACGAACTCATGTACGAAACACTTATAGAATACCACAAAGTATTGTTAAAAGAAAACTTAAAAGCAGCACCCGATAAAACATACTTCATGTTAAAGAAAGTTAAATTTCTTGGACACATAATTGAAAATAAAACAATAAAACCCCTCAGTTCACGAATAGACGGTTTTCAAAAACTTGAACCTCCAAAAAGTATGAAAGCTTTACAGAGATATTTAGGAACAATAAACTTCCTTGCCAAATATGTTTATGGCATGCAGCCAATACTTCAACCATTTTATACTCTTTTACACAAAGAAACAGATTTCAAATGGACAAAAGAACATCAACAGATTTTTGAACAAATGAAAAAGACAATAACACATAACTTAGAATTAACAATGCCAGATACTACACAGCCATTCTACATTATAACAGACGCATCGAATACAGGAATTGGAGCAGCATTACTCCAACAACACCCTACTGAAAAGAAAATGAAACTAATATCAGCAAATTCTCGATTGTTCACACCTATCGAAATGCGACTCTCTACACTAATAAGAGTATGCTCTGCAATAATTTTTGCATTAACAGAATATGAATTCCTACTAACAGGGTCGAAGCATCCTATTGTACTATTTACAGATCATAAACCGATCATCTACCTATTTACACAGAAAAATAAACCAAATCACAGAGTTTACAGATTCCAGTTAATACTGATGAAATTCCCAAACTTACACATAATCTGGACAGAAGGAAAAAACCTAGCACTCCCAGACCTGTTAAGCAGAACAATAGACGAAGAACATTTTACAAAAACAAGAGATATAACAGTAGAATTACCAGAAAACATTAAATTCTTCTTTGCAAAAACACCGTTTACAAACAACCTCGAATGCAAATACAGCGTTTGCAATAATCCGAATGATGAGAATACAGACCGAACACATTACCCAGTATTAGCAAACATACATAACATCTACTTTGAGATTAACATAGATAAAAATACATATAATCCGATCTCATACGAGAAATACAATACAGAAACAAAAACAAACCTAATGCCAAAATACAAACCAAAAATAAGAGATTGGCAATCACCAACAATAGAAAAAGACGATCTTATTATTAACAAAAACCAAAAAGGACCGTACACAATTCATCACGACGATGATTACCTCAGACTGATTAATGTTATAAAACAAAATTCAGAATACGAAAATGCAAAAATATCAGATATCTTCTATGACGAAAAAACGAAGGTAACAGAACAACTTATTAAAGAAACACAAATATTAGATCCTGTACTACACAGAGTGAAAATGTGGAAAAAACACAATAACAAACCACACTCAGTAACATTGGAGATCCGTGGCAACAAAGGATTATTTGCTTACTTTCGGAAATATAAATCAATAATAATTGACGAAACAACAGAATTAATAAAAATTATAATAAATGTTCACAAAAAGTCATTACAACGAATTTGCTTACCATTAACATTATTGCTATGCGTATTTTACGAAAATCATTGCATAGATCTCGTAGGTCACACAGGACTCGAAAAAACAAAACGAAATATAATGGAAAAATTTTACTTCCCGAACCTCACAACATGGATAAAAATTCTTATTGCAGACTGTATCCCATGCCAAACAAACAAGGTATTCGCCAACACAAAAATAAAAAGTAAACAAGAACAATTAGCACCAACAAAAAAGTATTTTAATGAAATGATAATGATAGACACAAAAGGACCAATCTATCCTACATCAGAAGGAAACAACTATATATTCGTTATAGTTGACGCATTTTCTCACTATGTAGCAATAATGTGTGCACCGAAAAATACAGCACACTATGCATTTACCGCATTATTCGAACATTGGTTCATGAAATTCGGACTACCCGATGAAATACGATCTGATAATGGATCCGAATACATTAATACAGAGCTAACACACTTATGTAATTATTTCGAAATCAAATTTAAACCAAGTACAACATATGCACCTTGGACTAATGGTTTAGTAGAAGGAACAAATAGAATAATTGGACAATTTATAAGAACACTGCTGAACGAAAAATATAACAATTGGTCACGAAAAGCAAAATTTTTCCCTTATGCTTACAACACTTAATATCAAACACGACTTGGAATGTCACCATACGAAGTTGTTTTTAATCAAAAACCAAGACAACCAACAAAGATTAAACTCGGAACAACAACAGATGAAATGGGCAACTGTAACCCATCAGATACAAGTGCATGTAACAAACAACCTACACATACACATTTAGAAAAACAATTTAATCACCCGAAAATTGCGAAATTACAGAAAGGAACATTCGCAAAAAGGTTTTTAGACAAAGAAAAACACTATAATGATACATATCAAAGAATAACAAAGATTCTACAGAACAGAAAGAAACTAACAGACGAAATGAACATTCGATTTCGCACAGCGAAACCACTTGAAAAGAATACATTCGTATTACTTACAAATCAACAACAAATTGAAGGAGTATTGAAAAAACTACTACCACTGAAAACAGGACCATACATCATTATCGACAAACCAACAGATACAACCTACATCTTAAAAGATAATAATAAAGAACAAATAACAATACATAGAAATCACATTGTACCATACTACCCGAAAGAAAAACATATCAAATTAGAATTACAAAATTACTTATTAACAAACGAAATACCAACGTTAAAGCAACCAAATTCACATACAGATGGAAATAAAATAAATAAAAATAATAACCATACAGAATCAAAACATACACACAAATACAACCTTCGCAAAAGAAAGGTCACAATGATAAAATAATAAACAATCAAAAACAACAATAATAATAATAAATAAATAATAATAATAAATAAATAATATGAACATACATAAAAATAAATACATATTATAAATCGTGATATAAATATTAAGTATACAGTTCAACATGTAAGAATAAATATATTAACACATATTAATATGTATATCATCCAATTACACGCTTATAATAATATGCCTATAACTAACTATGACAACTTATAAGTTATTCTATTCAATGGACAGACATTGCAAAAGTTATAACGAATATTAGAAAATATCAAAATGAAACCTGTATTTCTACTACACCTAACCCTATTAATTCCCTAATTCCCTATGGAGTCTAATGAACCAAACATTTCAACTATAGATCTAAAATTCCAATATTCCTACAAATAATATATCCAGTATTTCTACGTAACACACATCATAACCCTAACCCGTGTGTATTTTCCCGTATATGTTCCCCCGAATAAACAAAACGAAATGTATTTACGTTAACAAACAAACATTTTTAACTAACAAAAGAACATTTCTATTAAAATTAGAACAAAAAATAATAAAACATCAAATACATATATAAAAACATCAAAAGGAATTAAAAACAAACATCAATATAAAATAAATGACACATGACGACTAAAAACCTTCATTCTTCTTCACAACCTTCACTCTTCTTCACATACAAACTTCCACTACATCTCCTTCATCAACAACTTTCTTCACTTCTTCCTTCAAATCTTCATCACAACTCTTCTCAAAATTGTCACAAATCTTCCTCCATCTCATCAACAGCAATTCCGTCACAGCAATCCAATTACAGCAATTCCATCAACAGCAATTCCATTTTCTCATCCATCGTGAATACACCAACAATAGTAACACAAAATACATAAAACAAATAATCCAAATAACAAATCGTATAAAACAAACTGATATTGATACTAGCCCCTGAACCTCTCACATTAAGTTTAACAAAAAGGTAAATTTTCATATAAACAATTCAAGCAAATAACAACAAAAACAAAAAACAAAAAGGTATTGATGTTCACAGGTTTAGAACTGGAATAGACGTTATTGTAGTTAAATTGAAGTAAAACAATAAACAAATGATCAAAATATTCAAAATTCAAATAACAAATAAGTTCAAATAACAAAGTATAAAAAATCCACGATTGATAAACTCGCGGAATGGAATAGATACTTTGTAGAAATTGATAAATCAGAATACAAAATACAAATTACACCAGTGGAAACTGTAATACACAAATGGAAAGGATATACAACACACAAAATAACACTAACAGGATAAAACAAAAAACTAATACTAAAACAGACAAAACAAGAAATAATGAATAGATATACAGAAAGAATGAACTCCGCAAATATAAGGAACAATATAGATAACAGTCCTCGCCATAACTTCCTCTTTTCCCGTAACGTGTAAGTTCACGTGAAATAATTGATATGTAAACGAGCTCATAAGACAACTAGTTAATAAGGCAGAACACAATAACCCAAAACAAATTTTAACGTTAGATTAATCTCTTTATTACCGTATAACAATGTCACAAATGCACATGTAAACGTTCCAGACAGTAACAATGAACTAACGCCTCATGAACACACTGGAACCACGGTGAAATAACGTCACATCTGAAACACACATTAAAACAATTAGTTCAACAACACACATTAATACAGCATTTGGTTTATGTGTACACCTGATCAAAACGATTTACTCCAACTTTGGTTTCATTCAACTTTGATTTAGTTCAACTTTAAACACGATTAAAACAATTTAGTTCAACTTTGAATATCATTCGGTCAAACGACCTTCGGCTAAATAGACATGACATTAACAAAACTGTACGTCATAAACTAACCTACGTCATTAACAAAAACGGACGTTAAAAATACGGATGTTAGTAAAACTAACGTAATTAGTAGCATTTGTAAAATGCCAACCTCATTAGGATCATCACTACAGAAATACATCGATTACTACAGATATGTAGAGAGATCATTAACAGAAGAAAAAAGGCACAAAGTGATATGTTCATTACGGACATAAGAGACTTGAAACATAGTGACAGGACAAACGACTCCCATGCAGACACAATCAGTAACAAATTAGAAAAGGTCAACCCAATTAACATTTACAACCATTACAAAATGGTAATTACGAAATAGATCTGACACAGATCAAAGAAAATACTGAAGTAGACACTTCAGTACTAATCACTACCAAAACCTAACGTCATACCATCCCCAACGTCATACCATCCCCAACTTGCACCATCCAATTAGACAATCTTACGAAATTGACATCTCATTAACATAAAAGCAAATTAGAAGACCAAGAAGTTGGCACCAACTAGATGGCACCGACTATAATGGCACCATCACTAATCATCAACTTGAAAGCTAATTGCTAGAAAAGAAGTAACAATTTAACAAATAACAAAATGGCAAATAAATGGCACCAACTTGATGGCACCAACAAATCATTAAAGAGACTCTTAAACTTACCAATATCGCATGTCTTACCAATATCGCAACCAAAGATACTAATTACCAACTAACATAATCATAAACACCAACTAATTATAAGAAGAAATAATGGTAACAACAAAGCTAAAAGAATCTAAGAAAGTACTCAAAAATCGAAAAAGACCTATCCAAAAGCTAACAAGACCCAGTAATTGGCAACTCAAGAACCAAAAACGAAAAACGGAAGATATGCAAATGTCACAAACATTGTAGAGAACAAGAAACAAGAAAGTTAGAATCACAATTCCAATTTTGTCTTGCACAAACAACTTCTCTCCGAAAATTGAAAAATTTCTCTTAAAAATCAGCCAAGCTGATAACTCTAAAAATTTCTCATACAATTCAACCCAGTTGACGAATAACTCTAATTTCAATCACAGTTTCAGTAAAAATCTTTGAAAATATTCTCACAGATTCCTTTTTATAAATTCTTCAAAAATTTTCTCAATCATTTATAAACTTTTCCTCAATCATCTCTCTGTAAACCAAAACTTCAATAACTATTCCCAGTGAAAGAATATCAACATCTTTCACATTTTTATCAACAACACAGTTCTACAATCACAGGTAAACTGAACTACCTTAATTTTATATCAGAAAGATTGATACATCATTACAACTATCGTTGTAATGAAACCCCACCTATGTTGTCAGTATCAGAATTTCTAAATTCTCTTAACAAAAACCAACTTGTAATAAAGATTGCAATACAAACAGACGAGTTTACAGATATTGAATACCCAACTGGTAGTCATTTACATTTTGATGACGATTAAGTTGTACTAACAAACTGCAAAGTTTCACCAAAAAACTACCTCTTCATCTTTGAAGGAGTAACAAAAACAAAACAAGAAATAAAACTCTTTTGGGGAGAACACCATTTTGATATACTTAAGTATACGTTACCTTGTTCTGAAACAGTAACTGAATTCGAAACATTAAAACAACAGATAACACAAACAAAGTGTGTTGATTTAAATCAACTAAAAACAGTTTTTATCGCAGTTTGCAAGAAAGAAGCTATATACCTCGCTGATGACAGAACAAAGAAATAACATGATACCTCTCATTGTTATAATATTATACAAATAAAAGTAACAGAAATTTGATAGTGCGGCACCGTTTAGTGTCAGTTACAATAGTAAATAACTGTCACTATTCAGTGTAGCATTGTATCTGATTTACACAGTGAACAAATAGTGAACAAACTAATATAAGTTTCAACCATTGATTTCACAGAGGCACTAGTTGCAATATATATATTATTATCTAAAGTACTATTTTTCTTAACAATCTTCTTAATACCGTGTATAATAGTTGTTTCAACATACCTAGCAGTGGTAACCATTACTGAAGTTATACTTAACCGTAGAGTTATATATGCTAGCCCACCAGTTCAATAAATCATACACAACATCACACGCAAAAACATCACACCACCTAACTCACACCACCTTATGCAGGAATTACACTCAGACATATTTCACATTTGTAAATCAAATATTGATATTATTGAACTCGAAATGATTAAATTCATCAAAATAGCACTAATAATATACTTTTTCATACGAATGTGTTTAAGTTTAGCAGAATATTTTCTTAACCCATAAAAATTGATCCACTTCCAGATATAGAAGAATCTATCTATTACACATTACATTCACAAAGATTCTACCTACAAATAGGATTTCCCGAAAACTCACCGTTATACGGTACTGTCATTATTTACCAACTACAGTTACATATTGCAAATAGAGAAATTTGGATATCAAACCTAGGAGCACAAACACATACACCAGAACAAGAATTTTTACCAGTACTAATATTAGCACCACCATATATACAAATACCACAACACGGACCTGAGACCGGCGCATAAACGCATAAAACAGCGCATAAAACAGCAAAAATTGCGTCGTCTAGTAATAATAACAGTAACAATAACTCCGAAAGACCACACCATAACGAAGTTACAGATCTAACAAATATACCAACCTCACCAGAAAATGAAGATACTGTAAGTATAGATACTGAAAATCCCTACACAGTACGACGAGAACGGCCGGATAGACGAGAACTTCTTAGAGCAAGACGTAGATCATCTCTATCCTTCCCCACACAAGAATCTACACTAGTTTCTTACGGTTCAACAGACATAGAATCTAATATCATTAGACCAATAGAAACAATAAATTCAGAACCACCAAGTAGAACGGGCACACCCACACTACACAACTTTAGTATAAGCTCACCAAGCGAACACTCAAGTGTAAACACAGATCATACACCAACACCTTCTGAATTACGAGCAAACCCTTTCCTACCCCCAACGTTTCAACAAAGACAAGATTTTAACTTTGTACAAGAACATTTCCGTGTACAACCATTGCAATCACCCAACAGTTCACTTTGGTCAGCAACATCCCCCCAATCAGCTAGTACAAGCACAACACCATTACGAACAAACCAGACATCATCCAACACATCTATAAGTATACCCAGAGTTGACATCCCGAACTCCCTACAACCACCTAGAAACACAGCGCTATCTCCAGCATCATTCATACCCGAAATTAGATTACCATCCAGCCATCCAGGAAGAACTAGATCAACCCCCATACTCAATCCTAACCCCCCAACCAAGAGCAGAACCAATGAACATACCTATTTATTCCCATTAGACCATAAAACTTGGAACCCACCTCCTCCTTTATACGGACCTACAAATCTTGGAGATACACTTACAAAATGGGCAAGAAATAGACTTATTAACACACTCAATCTCACAGCACGACAACGCAATTCATCACTAGAAGTTCTAGCAACACCATCTCTCGAACTGAATTTTAACACTACAATCAAATATAACACTATATTTAACCATCCATTTCATGCAACAACACCTTCAATTGTAACAACCACAATACCAGCACCCTTCATTTGTATAGACTTCGTATATAAATTTGACAGATATACAAAACAAACACTTGGATTCGCCACATTCTATAATCCACATACAGGATTGACATACACATGTCGCTTCAACTAAAAGCAATTATATGTATATTATTATTATTAATATTCTATATATGTATGAAAATAGAAACAAAACTTCAACATGAACAAAGACTTAAAGACAACGCAAAACACAGAATAAAAGACCTAATTAACGAACGAATGAATATACACATTGAACAACTTAAACAGAAAAACAGGACACGAAATGAAACAAACACCTTCACAAACAAGTTTAAACACATTAATGAATATAAACATTATATTAATATCGACAATATAACAAATATAAACGATACAGATTATGAAGCAATGTGGGAAACAGCTATAGACCAATGGACAAGAAACTGGAATTTCTACACAGAAAGACTAACAGATAGCATACTAAATAAATTTAACTTGAATACCAAACGACAGAAACGACAAACAAATATAGACTTTATTGAATTAACAGGACAGAACATTAATGGTTCCGCAACAGGACCACAGGATATATTCATAGAGCATTACGACTGTGATGCAGAAGAAATCACGAACGTAAAATATTACGAACTAAATAAAATCAGCACATGTAAATTCAAACCACTAGATCTTGACATGACAAAGACAGAAGTACAACTTTTATCAAAAGCACAAGCAGTAGAAATCAAAGCATACGCAGTTGCAGGAACAATCAAAGAACGTGTAGAATGGTGTTCACAACACACCAACTACATAAGAGCAAATAGACCTAGCTATTACGTTTCCGACGCACAACGAACAAAAATATTAGATGCAGACGAAGTTCGTAACGAACTCGCTAGAATAAACTTACTAAAGAACACACAATATAAACCTACAAGATACAATATATCATTCAACTTTATTGCAAATCCACCATTACAGAAAAAGATTGAAGATCTGCAAGGCAGAATACAGTTCGATATGAACATTCCACTAGTACCACCATACGGACGAATTGTATACGATTACACAAACCCACTTTGGATACCTAGCGCAATTAAAAACGCACAGTCCAACTGTATGAAAGGACCACGTAAACAGAACAGAATAGACATCTTAGATTGGACACTTGAAATACGAGAAGTCTCACTAATATTAAATTTAGATACCGAAGAAATATCATACATGGGAACAAAATTACCATGCGATCTCCGCAAGGGAGAATGTTTACCCACACCACTAACAAAAGCAACAATTGTGTGGGAACCACAGACACACTGCCAACTATTCGAACTTATACGATTTGACGCATATATGGTAAAATATCAAGATAGATATTGGATAGAAACAAATGCAGAATGGACCACAGTCCAACAACCAGACATCACAAAGAAAATAAAATTAAATCAAACAGACACAATAGCAACACGATTCGAAGTATACCCACTAGTCGAACGTGAATGCGGTTCACCACAACCACTACACAAAACAGAATACGACGATATATACATAATATATGAATATGGATTTGACATGCACACAGGACAAAAAGTAACAAAGAAAAAAGACAAATTTGACGATGAAAAATTTATTAAAATAAAACCAGAACAAATAATATCGGAACGTACACGATACGAAGACAAAGAAAACCAACAATACTATTATGGTTTTGTAAACGAAGAAACTCACCTTAATATGAAAATGGACCTATATATGAGTAACATTTACTCTCGAATTAGCTTACAAGCAATAGAATTCTATTCACAAATTTGCGAACAAACTCGAAACCTCAGACAATTAACATTGACTCAAGTACAAAAGAACACTCCACTCTTAGGATACATTCTTACTGGAGACAGATCCATTTTTGTGAAACAAGAAGGCGTAAACGTCATGAAAATGTATAAATGTGCGAAGAAATCATCACCTCTTTATGTACCACAAACACGCGAATGTTACGATAAAATTCCTATTCTATACAAGAACAGAGTACAATATGTACACCAACCAACAAGACAAACATACTTATGGGCAAAAACAGTACCCTGTTCACACAGTAACTTTGATCAACTCATTTCAATAGACACTGAAGGAACAGCACGATATAGAGTAACACCCTACCCTGTAAAAGTAGAAACGATATTGAACACTATATCACCCGAGGAAATAGTTTTAGATAACATGTTTAGTAAAGCAAGTTTAATAGAAAGTGGCATTTATAGTAAAGAACAACTAATACAAGAACGCAAAAGAGATCTACTCCACGAATATATGAGAGATCGTGAAAAACCACTACAAGAAGCTACATCAGCAAATGCACAAAAATTATTAGAGCTCGAACAACTTGGACTTTTACAAACATACAAAAACTATGAACAATCCTTAAAATGGTTAAAAGATCTTAACATAAATGGATATAACTTCCAAATAGATCAACCAAGCGTAAACTGGAAAGAAATTTTTGATGGAGAATGGCTCAAAGACCAAATATTATCAATATTTGGTTGGCCATGGTATATTCTCGAAAAGATGGCAATTATATACGCAATGATCAGTATGATATTATTTACAACTAATCTAGTAATTAAATTTTACAACGCATTTGCAATCCATAAAGCGATTGGTAAACAAGCAAGTATTACTAAAATACTATTAACAGGAATATTTGGTATATTCTCACAAACTTTAACACAGCTAGTTGCACAGATACAAGAAGATGACACTAGTCATGATAGCCATGATAGTGATAACAACTACTCACACTATACTAAACACAATAAAAATAGGAAACACACCTTCCGCCGTCATTCATCCGACGTTACTCATTTAACACGTAATGAAAACAACCCACCAGAACAAACATATATTGACACAAACTACAAACTTTATAACACAACCATTCGTAGAACAGATCAAGGACTAGAATTGAGAACACTAGAATCACCACCTAAGAAACAAAAACCACCACTACCAGAACGGAAATACAAACAACCCGAACCATTAAAAGTCGAGCCCCTTGAAACAATAACTGAAAACAAAATGACTACCTTACCTCCACAACTCATTACCCCTCCACCAGCGTATCAATGTTTAGGAAATAACATACCAGTGAGTACAACACACAATTCACCCCCCCCCCCCCCACATGTCACCAACCCCAATTGCACCCAATATACAACAAACTTCAACATTTCACGGAACATCATATGAACCACAATTAGGAATTAATAAGACAACACCGTATGAAATACCACAACCATCACAAATAAAAACTCAAAATAATCTCATCCCATCAGTGAAGCTTATAGAAATACAAAATCCACCACCAATTGATTTCACCCAATTGAAACTAGCAGCAAATAAAATGAATAACCGCAGCCATAGTTTAGACATATTGAACGATGACGATCAACCACACACGAATGAAGTCACATATTTCGACACTCATTCAGCAAATACATATGAAGTGTAACCGTGAATCTTGCTAAGAACAACTAACACACTATTAGCCAACACATTTTAATACTATCCAATTTTGTACGAAACTTCACACTTACCGAGTATGTCCAACGACAAGTAAAACAGTATCACTGAATTGTTAACAATAGTAACGATATTAAATAGTAACGATATTAGATAACAAACAAATTCGTAACAATAAAACACCTATAACATTGTAAATCAGTAACAATTTGTTCTATTGTATAGTAACACTCTTCAGTAATACCAAATGTAAATGAGTAACATATTAATTGCAATTTTAGCTAACCATTAATAATGGCACATAAGATGGACTTTGAGTACGAATCTGCATACAGAGCAGATTCGCCCCTCAGCTACGACGTTGAGGAGGGCGAACTCAGCTCTGGATCTGGACGTTCCTCACCAGGAACAGTTCGCGATAACGCCTCTACATGTAGTACACAAACTGACGATCGTATAACAACCATGCGAGTTGAGATCGATGGAGACACCAACGATCAACAGACACAGACCTCACTGCAACCAACGCCAAAGGAAATTGCACAAATGATCAAGGAAAAGGTAACTCATAAGCGATTAACAAGTAAAAATAACAATCAGGAAGCGTTTTCGAATAGAACACCGAACAATCCGAATGAACAAGGAACTAGTACACACGTACATAGTTATCAACATACTAGACCTAGTAACAATGGTAATAAAAACATACAAACGGTATACCAACCGAATACAGAGTTTCAATCGCCACCACTTCCTAACTATCCTCCACCAGTGCGACCACCCCCTCCTACAGATCGTGTATATGAACGAACAATATATAACAATCAACAGTTTACATCTAATAAATCTTTTATACGACCACATAATTTGAGATTTCCTTATGCGGTAACACCACGAAGTAACAATCATAAATCATTCTTTCATCAATCAACGAACGAACAATCCCCAACAGCCACAGTGATGGAAACCATTTGGTTCCAGGATAACGATCCTAGATTATTAACAAACCCTCACAGCAGTAACTATAACCCCCTACTTAGTTACAGAAATTGGTCCAATATGCCATTTGACTCCCGCGATTATTGTTTTATAATGGCTCCATTACATAACTTAAAGGACCGCATATCGGAATATTTTCCCCCACTACCCTCCGAAAATACAAATACTGTCAAACGCAGTACCAAAAACATGGGAAGAGATAAACTACATCAAACATGCTACCCAGTACTTAAACAATTCTATAGTCTTACAGAACGATTTCTGTACGACTATGATTATGAGTTCAAACTGCCAACCGTATGCACATTTGACCTTCTCGTTGCAAAGGCATCCCAAGACCTTTCCGCTTACAGCGTTTTTGATCACCAAATTTTCCAGCTCAGTTTTAACTTTTTACATCCAACGGCTAAAGATGTACAGAACAATAACTACAGAGTTCACGAGACTAAACTTGTTCATAACCTCATTTACTACACATTTTTACGAGACAAAAATAAAAACACAACAAAAAGTTATATTCATATTAACGACCAACTTACGTCACCATACTTCCTGAATTACGGATATAAATTAAAATGGGAATACACTGTAGGAACACTCCGAAACTTCGATCCCGTAAAGAACTATTATATATTTCAACCGAACGAATCTCCCGAACGGCCACTCATGGTACCTATTGAAGCACTCGAACCGTGTGAAGAGTATCACACGTACCATCTTGAAGGCAGCGTAACAAATAGAGCTGTCATAAATCGTATCCAATTCAATAACGAACGTAAAACTACAGACTTAGAAAAACAAATACGAAAATCGGTTAAAGCTTCTATAACGGAAGTCTCGCTGGACGAACTAACAAATCTCATCGCATTCTATTTGGCAAACGACGATCACTTCGTCAAAGAATATGAACAATATAATTCTCGAACAAATCATCCGAAACAAACTGAAAAGTTATAACAAGGAGCTATAACAAATATATATATATATGTAACAACTTTCCTCTATGTCGTAACACATAAATGTAATGAATGTATTTTGTAACAATACATCCAACCATGGATGACTCAGCGCATATTTGTTTATTCTTTAACCTTTTTAGATAACCTTTCACTTTTAATATCCCCCATTTATACAACTAGTTATACCCTTTGGTATAACACTGAAAGTGAAATAAAATATGATAAATTCCAAAAAATACTTTTCTACTTTACCCCGAAATTAGTCATATGTATACATGTAAATATGCAAAGCCTTTCCATAGTTAGATGTATGCAATTTTGTAAATAGAATGGAAAACACAATAAAAAGGAACACAATAGTTTTATGAGTAACACTAATACATGCAAAGAATAACACAATGTATAAGCCGGACATGTCAAATTTTCAAAACACTTTACATATACATATTACTCATAACTAGTTAAGACATGATCATTTAATTTACAAACAAAACACATACTTTAGGGTAATATGTACATTTATACATGCAAACTTTAATTCATTGTACAAAAATGATTTTGTAACAACACATAACAAAATACATAACACTTAGTATTACACTTGTATCAAACAGAATGAAAGAATTTCTCAAATATTTTGAAATTCGAAAATTTCACAATCCAAACTCAACACTCGAAATATGCAATGTAACAATTCTGAACAAAACAAATATGTACCTTAAACAAAATAATACATATGTATGTCAGCACATATAGACACATGTAGCCCATTCGTAACAACTAACATCTTATTTGTAACAAATTACTAAGTACTTTTTCCTCAAAAAGGAAAATTCGGTTATTGGATATAAGCGCGCGGACAGGCAACATTTTACATCATTTAAAGTACCCGTTAATGGAAATCAAACAATTGTGAAATTGGGTCTACCCATTACAATCTTTAAAATACTAAGCACCTTTTAGGCATTATAACAAAATATACAGATACGAAAAGCGCAGTCATATAATTTGACGTTGTAGAAGTATAACAAAACCATTGTAAACAGAAAGACATCAGAATGACTCCTGATCTCGAATAGATTCAAGAAGTAATACATGTTCATCTCAATTACAAAATCCAACATGGCCAAGAAAGCCACAAAAAGTCTACTACCCTCAATTTCTCCATGGAATTCCATAACAAAAAACATTAAAACACAGGAGTTAACCAGGAAATCTACGCCATTGAAATCAAACGATTTCTAAATATGAACGGAACAGAATACATTCTTTTTCTTTTTCCCACCGGAAGGGATACTACGTAATAACAAAGAACATTTACATAGAAAAAAATAATAAACACTTTAACAGCTAACACATACAAATCAGGTAAGTCAGGTAAGTCACTGGACAACAGGAGCACCACATCCATCAACACTGGAGCGACACAGAAGGATCTTCACCCACTGGAAGTGTGGTGGTGGAATAGATACTTTTGTGGTTGTTGATGTTCATCCTTGCTATGTGGGCAACCTGTGTCCAGGGATCTATTATCTGAAAACCACGACTACAAGGCAACACCTTCAGCCTAAAAAGAAGAAAAACCTTTCAGAGAGAATGAAGAGAAATTAATTTTAATATACAGTAAAGAAGACTTTCAAAAAACAAAAACTCTAAAACCCGGAAAGATGGAGTCAGTGTTGACTTCCAACAAAAGGATCTTATAAACTTATTTTATTTAATAAATAAATACTGAAATACTCAACCCTGATTGGTTGAAATTATGGAAATACCTTTCCCTTAAATGTTTATTTGTTATTCCCAGAGACAACAAGACAACTCTACCCTTTAGTCGGTACCAGTCAGACCTGATATAATAATAAAGTATATTTCTCTCTCTCTACTCCGCTCTTGTTTTGTATTGAGATATACGTTAGACTTTAGCATTGCGGCCGGTGCACTGTCTACTGAAGCTCAGATAGAAGAGTAACAGACTAGAGGAATAGAACTTTAGTTAGTCAGGTAAGCCTTAAGATATACTATATTCTTGAGACTCCATAAGACAGAGTTAGAGTAACCTCCCTAGGTAACCCTACCTCAGCACACGTCTTAGCAGTACCCTGACTGACACTTTTAGCTGTTGAGGTACCAGTAATCAATGGCATAATATGTTTTTTCTGAAATATACAGGTCTTTTTATAGATATGGTTTTTGATTTTTTCAATAAAAAATATAGTTTGATAGAATAAAATGTCTTCGACTCAAAAATCATTTCAAAACTTTGTCTTTGGCGTTGTATTTGATATTCATCAAGCAAAAATGGGAAATCTTTTTCAAAAAAGGGCCCCACGGGGTGCAACTATATCTTCCTTTTTCGGGGGACTGGCTGTTCTTTAAGCTGGAACTCTTGGTTCTGATCAGGCCATCCAGACTCTTGTAAAGTTTCTGATGGGACCGTACTGACTCTGGAAAGAGCTCTGTTCAGACTATCCAGACCATACCAAAAAAATCTCCAGACTCTAGACCAAGTTCTAATCAAATCAGACTATCAAGACTCTGGGCCGGGCTCTGATCAGACTTTCCAGACCGTAAAAGTGCCGTGATCTAACCATGCAGACTCTGGATGGGGTCCTGGTCAGACTATCCAGACCGTAGACAACGATTCCAGACTCTTTGGAGTGGTCGCGAATTACCCCCCGAGCGCGACCTAAGCCGGTCTCATCAGGGCTGGCTTGGGTTGCGTTCTTCATCCTGGGAAGTCTTTGTTTCACTAGTCGTACCGCTTCCTTTTTCGTTAATTTGAGCTTTATTCTTTTTAGTTGTTTCACTGCGGAACTGGCAGAATTTTCATCTGTTATAAAACATCGTACTTCCTACAAAAATCCGGCAGCCTGTTATCTGGTCAAAAATTTTGATCAGCTGGCACATGTTAGTTTTTTGGAAGTAAGTTTTTTTTAACAAGAAGCAAAATTAAAAGCTTAAAAAAAGAGTACTGGGCAACATTTGAAGACATAAAAAAGAGCATAGGATTCCGACAAACCTTCTGACTTGCATGCCTTTTCTTTAAAGAGGAGCTTCACTAACCACACGCATTTGTGAACAATAAGGTCGCTTTTTTTCTAATATTTGAGGGGTTGAAAATTTTGACAAGACAACAAAAACTTGAAGAAACAAGAATTACAACTAACAAAACTAAGAATGTATGGGAGAAATGGATTAAGGCAAAAGAAAAGTTTGACAAATGCAGACCAGGGTGAGATGCGCGACCCAAGCCAGCTCTGATCAAACTATCCAGACCAAAATAGGCTCCGATCAGTAAAGTTTCTGATCGGACCGTACCGACCCTGGAAAGAGCTCTGTTCAGACTATCCAGACCATACCAAAAAATTGTCCAGACTCTAGACCAAGCTCTAATCAGACTATCAAGACTCTGGGCCGGGCTCTGATCAGACTTTCCAGACCGTAATAGTGCCGTGATCTGACCATGCAGACTCTGGATGGGGTCCTGGTCAGTCTATCCAGACCGTAGACAACGATTCAAGACTCTTTGGAGTGGTCGCGAATTACCCCCGAGCGCGACCTAAGCCGGTCTCATCTGGGCTGGCTTGGGTTGCGTTCTTCATCCTGGGAAGTCTTTGTTTCACTAATCGTACCGCTTCCTTTTTCGTTAATTTGAGCTTTATTCTCTTTAGTTGTTTCACTGCGGAACTGGCAGAATTTTCATCTGTTATAAAACATCGTACTTCCTACAAAAATCCGGCAGCCTGTTATCTGGTCAAAAATTTTGATCCGCTGGCACATGTTTGTTTTTTGGAAGTAAGTTTTTTTTAACAAGAAGCAAAATTGAAAGCTTAAAAAAAGAGTACTGGGCAACATTTGAAGACATAAAAAAGAGCATAGGATTCCGACAAACCTTCTGACTTGCATGCCTTTTCTTTAAAGAGGAGCTTCACTAAGCACACGCATTTGTGAACAATAAGGTCGCTTTTTTTCTAATATTTGAGGGGTTGAAAATTTTGACGAGACAACAAAAACTTGAAGAAACAAGAATTACAACTAACAAAACTAAGAATGTATGGGAGAAATGGATTAAGGCAAAAGAAAAGTTTGACAAATGCAGACCAGGGTGAGATGCGCGACCCAAGCCAGCTCTGATCAAACCATCCAGACCAAAATGGGCTCCGATCAGTAAAGTTTCTGATCGGACCGTACCGACCCTGGAAAGAGCTCTGTTCAGACTATCCAGACCATACCAAAAAATTGTCCAGACTCTAGACCAAGCTCTAATCAGACTATCAAGACTCTGGGCCGGGCTCTGATCAGACTTTCCAGACCGTAATAGTGCCGTGATCTGACCATGCAGACTCTGGATGGGGTCCTGGTCAGACTATCCAGACCGTAGACAACGATTCCAGACTCTTTGGAGTGGTCGCGAATTACCCCCCGAGCGCGACCTAAGCCGGTCTCATCTGGGCTGGCTTGGGTTGCGTTCTTCATCCTGGGAAGTCTTTCTTTCACTAATCGTACCGCTTCCTTTTTCGTTAATTTGAGCTTTATTCTCTTTAGTTGTTTTACTGCGGAACTGGCAGAATTTTTATCTGTTATAAAACATCGTACTTCCTACAAAAATCCGGCAGCCTGTTATCTGGTCAAAAATTTTGATCAGCTGGCACATGTTAGTTTTTTGGAAGTAAGTTTTTTTTAACAAGAACCAAAATTGAAAGCTTAAGAAAAGAGTACTGGGCAACATTTGAAGACATAAAAAAGAGCATAGGATTCAGACAAACCTTCTGACTTGCATGCCTTTTCTTTAAAGAGGAGCTTCCACTAAGCACACGCATTTGTGAAAATAAGATTGCTTTTTTTCTAATATTTGAGGGGTTGAAAATTTTGACAAGACAACAAAAACTTGAAGAAACAAGAATTACAACTAACAAAACTGAGAATGTATGGGAGAAATGGATTAAGGCAAAAGAAAAGTTTGACAAATGCAGACCAGGGTGAGATGCGCGACCCAAGCCAGCTCTGATCAAACTATCCAGACCAAAATAGGCTCCGATCAGTAAAGTTTCTGATCGGACCGTACCGACCCTGGAAAGAGCTCTGTTCAGACTATCCAGACCATACCAAAAAATTGTCCAGACTCTAGACCAAGCTCTAATCAGACTATCAAGACTCTGGGCCGGGCTCTGATCAGACTTTCCAGACCGTAATAGTGCCGTGATCTGACCATGCAGACTCTGGATGGGGTCCTGGTCAGACTATCCAGACCGTAGACAGCGATTCCAGACTCTTTGGAGTGGTCACGAATTACCCCCCGAGCGCGACCTAAGCCGGTCTCATCAAGGCTGGCTTGGGTTGCGTTCTTCATCCTGGGAAGTCTTTGTTTCACTAATCGTACCGCTTCCTTTTTCGTTAATTTGAGCTTTAATCTCTTTAGTTGTTTCACTGCGGAACTGGCAGAATTTTCATCTGTTATAAAACATCGTACTTCCTACAAAAATCCGGCAGCCTGTTATCTGGTCAAAAATTTTTGATCAGCTCGCACATGTTAGTTTTTTGGAAGTAAGTTTTTAACAAGAACCAAAATTGAAAGCTTAAAAAAAGAGTACTGGGCAACATTTAAAGACATAAAAAAAGAGCATAGGATTCCGACAAACCTTCTGACTTGCATGCCTTTTCTTTGAAGAGGAGCTTCCACTAAGCACACGCATTTTTGAACAATAAGGTTGCTTTTTTTCTAATATTTGAGGGGTGGAAAATTTTTCTCACAGATAGAGAATACAATTTCTCTAGCCAGTTTTCGAATAAACCTTTTGGGTACTGTTGTGAACTTCTCTGAATGGTTTTGGATTTGACGGGTTGGAACTTTTTTGTGCAAATATGCATTCTTGTCTTTACGCTTTGTACTGGGGAATTTATGATGGAACTACAGGAATCCTGGTAATATTTGGCAATCTTTTCCAAGCTTTTACACGACAAAAAATAAGCAGAATTTCATCATAACGTTTTTCTAATTGATTTGTTTTTATCTTCCTAATCATTCATCGATCTTCAATCGGTGGATTTTGCCCTAATTCACCTTAAATACACAAAGCTTTCCAAGGGTTCTTGAAATTATGGGAGTTTATTGACGCACAATTTGCTCTCTTAGTTTGCAGGTTTTAACTTCCACGTGAATTATCTTTTCCACGGTAGTACGTACCCAGTGTAAGCAGCTATATAAACCCGCAGTTTATAGCGCAGGCTGCAATTTGGGTAATACATTTGACGAAAGCACTTGCTAGGGTTTTCAAGCAGTGTGCTATTTGCCTGTTTTCCTGCAATTTTTCCCAATTCCATTTAATGGCTGATTATCCGAACACTGGTTAGACAGAAATCAATTCTGGCTTTGCTTAATAACGAAAATTGTGATTTAATTCTTTGAAAAATAACTTTTATATTTTGAATTGGTTCGAGAAATTCAGTTTTAAATTTTTTGGTCCATGATTAGAAACGGTTTTTATTGTTTAGCTGTGCCTTTATTCTTTTTAAACGAGCTTTCTGTTTTTGTTTTCCATAAATTCAAAGGAAATAACCAATGACTTCCGGTCCATCGATTTATTCACGCGTCATTTTTATATGTATCTAAATGATAGAACAGTTCACAGGCGATAGCCGAAATGGCCGATAGGGGGTTTAGCCGACGACCAAAAACTTGAGAGACTAAGCCGACAGTCCGACCGCAGAGCAACTGTAATGGTTTAACGGACGGATTATGATATTTTGACCAAATTAATTTGTCCGCCAATCAGCGTTCAACTGTCGGCTATTTTTTTTTTAAAAAAATTGTTCTGAATCGGTTAAACGCCCTGTCGGCCAATTTTCCATTTGCCTCACATGTAAAATTGCGTGAATAAATTCTTTTACTATTGATCTTATCTCTTCATTTTGTTTATAATAAAACAGACAGAAAATAAGCAAAATGACTCATAAAATTTGCAAAATTTTTTGTTTCTGAACGAGAACTGCTTATGGAAATATTACATCAAAGAATTTTTGCTTTTTTCCATTCGTAAGTTAACGTTGATAATTATATTATTATCAATTAACGCTCGGAATTTTAAGCCGGCTTATTAAAATCTCAAAGCTTTCAACACAAGCTCTGTAAAAAGTGCGCTTTAATAACATAACACGCAAACAATTTATTTACAGTAACTGCTCATAAAACTATAGGAGCTTGAAACGGTTCAAACGTGTTATAACTTGGTTATAAATGTTAAACATTGGTGCGTTCTTTTGTGACGTAATGTTTCGGCGTTTTGCTTTGACTAAAACGTAGATCTATGTTGTATATTTGTGTTTATGCTTTCGATTTAAACATTGTGTGTGCTCTCTCTATCTGTCTTTATATAGTTATGTTAGGCGTTTAAGTCATCTTCATCTTCAGTTTAAGTCCAGATGACTTTCGTGACCATTCAAACATTTGCTTATTTAACTACGCAGCCTTTATTAGCCGACGCAAAATTAGCCTAATTTTTGCATCGTTTCAGGAAAATTCTATTTATTGCGTTTTCGCTTTCATTTAAAGGTCTCACTATAAAAACGCTGTTATTTCATAAAGTCTAACAAATAAGGCTATTAATACAACAATTTTCAGTTATCATTTTGTTCTGCTAATTTCACTTCGGCCTCGTGCGAATAATTTATTAGTGACAAATTATAAACAATTAATAAATTTTGTTTATGAGCATTTTTGTCATGAGTTTGAAGGTTTGAAGTGATTTCTGTGCGACAGTGGCGAATTAGTAAAATTCTGGTTTTAAGAACTTAGTCAAATATCAAATATAGAGCATATTTTCAGTTAGTCAATTATCAACCGAAAGTTCACTGAATCAAGTGTCGGTTTAGGATTGGTTGTTCTAATTCGATTCGATCATTTAACTATCTCAAAACATTACAGTTAGTCAGTTATTATCTTCATTTATAACTAATATTTCATATCACTAAAGCGAACTAATTTGTGACACATGTCATCTATGAAATTGAACTAATGCATATATAGAGCACACCCCCCACAATATCAAAAATTGTCAATAAATTTTAAACTAAATTGATAATACTTCACATAAAGTTTCAGTATATTTACAATTATGTTACTTAATTACTTTTTATCATTCGGAGCATTCCTGCTGTTCATTCTAGTTATCTTCAAAACCAAAATGAAGTACAATTTGGTGTTTATAATTAGTTATTTTTTGTTTTTATTATTCCTCCTAGTTATCGGCTGTTTCATAATGTTTATAATTGGGCTATTTCGCCCGAGAAACCCGAATAATTCCATCATAGCGGCCCGTATGATTTACGCATGTCGTTTCTTTCTTGGTTACTCGTTTGATGTCGAAGTTCGAGGGAGTGAAAACATTCCGACTGACGATTCGTTCATAGTCATGCCTAACCATCAGAGGTTGTGTTTCGGGTAGAATTTTGAAAACCATAAGTCGGAATAAATGCAAAACGAGGTCGGGCTTGAAAAAAAATGAAATGCATTTTTATCTGTGGGGGGGGGGGGGGGGGCTTGAGGGCGTGAAGAAGGGTGTTATACGGGTAATATTGGGGGAGGGTAAAGGGGTAAATAGTAGGGGATGGTCAACGCAAATTACTGAGTTATCGGGCGTTTGGTTGTTACGAT
>NW_027453439.1:0-13089 GCF_964194025.1 Convolutriloba macropyga | reverse complement strand
AATGATGAGCTAAATAAAAATCTGTTGGATACAATTTTTTTGCATTCTCTACCCAAATATTACTGTGCTTGCAAATTTAAAAAAAAATGCTATTATGCACTTAGAATGTTTTCTGTTCCTTTTAATAATATGTTGTTTTTTGTATAAGAAAAGTGAATTTTATCGTGTTTTCACCAGTTCAACAACCTTTTTTATCAAACGACAACATTAGCTTTTGTGCAAATGTAAATGGCTTGTATAACTTGATTACGTCAAACAGTTTATCACAAAAGCTATGGCCAATTTACTAATTTAACACTTTTTACGCAGCATTAGCTACTTAAAAAATTCATTCACTCTTTCTAATGCATTTTTCTTTATTTGAGGATTAAATTGACCTCGCTGAAATCTTAAGGGTATTTGAAATTCCCTGTTTTTTAAGTGGAAAAGCCCACTAAAGGAAATGGATACAAGAGCTATGCGTCAAAACGGCTCAAATTTCTCCATAATTAAAATAGTTCCATCTTGTATGTCTCTTGACAATGGAAAAAGAAAGAAAGTAACTTAAAGCCAAGTTTAATTAAGATTTGCATTATTAAAGTCGAGTAACTGGAAATTTAGCTGATTACAAATGGTCCATTCTGAAAAGTATTAAAAATAATTTGATCGAAATTGGGAAAAGATTTTAAAAAAGAATGCAAACTATAGTAAAGCGGATTAAATGCTAATTTTGAACTCAATTTTAATGTCAGCAGAAAGTAACATTTAAGAACCCCCTCCGCCCCATGGCTTCGTGGGCATATTATTTTACGAACCCTAGGCCCGCGTGCTACTCTATGGTTCCAAAATGCTACGTACATCTATAGAATTTTTAAAAAGGGCCAGATAAAATAAGGTTTTGAAAATGAACATTTTTGTAATTTGTCAAAATTTGCAAGAAAACTAGAATTGATAACTCGTCTGGAGATCTAACAAACAGTTTTCGTCCATTTGATTGTGTCCGAAACCAAATTTATACCTTTTTCGCAAAAAATCTTATTCCATTTATCCAAAGAAAATACACAGTGCCTTCACTGCGCATGCCTTGAGCCTGTTAATATTTTGATATCGTGTGCAAATGTACTGTTTACCAAACCTCGTTTTTGAGCTGAGCTACTAGTGTTTTTGTCCATAGAAAATTGGGTTTTTTGAATCTCAACAGCATGGCAACAAGTGAAAAAACAATTTAACTCTTTTTCCGTGTAAGCGGAAAAAAGGAGAATGAAAAGTTGTTTAAAACTTCAAAATTTCACTATCTTCTTCACTTCTAGGCGCAAATTATATGTGTTTAGCAAAAGTAACGCTGAGAGAGCACACATTAGGCTGTACGTAGCTTTTTGGTGTCGTAGTGCATTTTTAAATGGAAATGTTAAAAACGCATACACTGTAAGTGGGGTCATAGAGTAATAAAAACATGGAGGGGTTTGGAAAAAAGGTGCGAAATAAAAGGTATGTTAAAAATTGAAAAAGAAAAATGCAAAGAAAAAGGACACTTTCGCAAAAAAATCTTTTGTTCAACCCGGATCGTGCGAACATGTAATTGTAGAAATGAAACTTCTAGATTCTAGGAAATGGTTTATTTGGATAATAAAAATTCTGGAAGGTTAAGGATTTCAATTTTCAGTCTAAAAGCGATGCCGGCGAAATGTGTTCTGCAGGATACATTGGTTAATTGATGTTTCAGATCTGCTGAATTAAGAAACGACAATACTTTTCCATTTTTTTTACATTTCAAATAATTTGAATTGTATTCGAGAACTGTTTTTTTAAAGATCTGTTCTCAAGTTTCCATAATTTTTGAAGTTGAATTGAAACGATGATTTTGGCCAGGCCGACAGGAAGTGGAGCGAAAAAACTAGTGATTTTGGGGCGTAATATTTTTTCATTCTGATTTTTAAGTAGAGTGAAAAACCGGTGTATAAACAAAAAATTGCTGGTAGTTTTTTGTTCACATGTGACAATTTCGCTTTGATATTTACTGTTTTTTGATTTTTTTAACAGGATTTTTTTCTAAATGGTTTTTCCAATCCAGTGCTAGTCCATTCTAGATCTATTTTTTGTTTAGCTAATGATAATTCATTGAATTGTAGGTCAGGACTTGTCCTGCTATGTTTTTATTTTGTGCTCATAAATATTGAGGTCGCTGTTAACGACAAAAAAATGCTGCTTTGATTATGAGTGATTGATAAAAGCAAATTTGACATAGAAAGAAAAGTACTGCAAAATTTATTTTTTAAAAAACTAACCTTAAGTCAAAAGCTCCTACATTTGGGGCCATACCAAAAGCCTGAAGCAGGTTAAACGTCCAAAACGGCAAATAACACAACCAAAATGTAGCAATTATCGACAAAACCAAAAAGACCATTCTCAAATTAATCGATCGCTTTTTGTGGCCCAAATTGTTCTGGCTGTTTTTGTTCCATTTCTGGTGTCGCTTTACAATAGCATGGAGGGTGAGTGAGTACATGATGGTTGTTATGACAACGGGCATTCCTCCGTCTACGACATAGAGGAAAGCAATGTAGAGTTTGTCGTAGTGGGGTTCGATGAAGTCCGCGGAGCACGAAAGCCGTTTCGCCAGGAATCCAGGAGTGAGCTGAAAAGAGAACAAACTCCAGTTAATAGCTGGACTCCAGTTGAGCCCAAGTTTTTCACGCTTGATGAGGTCGGCTCGACCCAAAATATAACGATAAAGATTTTTAATCATCAACCCAACTTTGAAGATGGATTTTGCTGGAACTAAAATTGGCACTCGTTTGCCTTTGAGTCTCAAGGCAAACGGGTGCTAATTGAATTGCAATTCTCACTTTCCAGTCACCAAAAAGACTAACAGAGAAAACCAATCTTTTTTTCTGCCAATGGAAACCAAAATTTTTTATTGGGAATATTTACATAAAATTGTGGTTTGAGGTTTCTAATACATTGGCTACAAAATCGCGTGTTTCAAAAAGTATTGATTACATTTTTGGCGCTTTTGCTCTGTAGAGTTCATTTTGGTATATAATGCTGAGTAACCCACACCTAACGCAATCGTCAACGTCAGTACTGGGTACGTCCAAATCAAAGTTTTATATCAGTACTAATTACTAATTTGGGCTCTGATCATGTGACTTTTCACACTTAGGAAACTAAACGCAAACCTTAGCCATGATGAGCAAACATAAATGCAAGTCTTTGCTGAGGCCTACCATTCGAAATACAAGATTTGGATAAGACTTGCAACTCTAAAACAAGTCTCATCTAAGACCTGCAACTGGAAATTAATGTTTTGGTCGAAAGGAGTGATTGAAAATGCAATTATTTTCTAAGAAATGCGCACCAATAAGCAGATCTTATGTTACCGATTCAAGTCTATATATAAGTCTTGACTTTGACGAAGAAGTCGATACGCAAATTTTAGGCCGGGACGTGCAAGTCAAAATTTAAGTCTTGGTCAAGACGTGCAGAAAGAAATGCAAGTTTTGCTAGGACGGGGAGTTCCAAATGCAGTTTTTATATCCACTAAAAGTTGAAATGGTTGTCTTGACTGAAAAGTGTAAATCCAGAAATAAGTAGTGCGGAAGGCGTGCAAGTCTCAATTCAAGTCATGGCCTGGATTTGGAGTTCAAAATTAAAGTAATGAAAATCATTGAGCAAAACCATACCTAGCTGGAGAATTTCATTTTCTGATGTCATTTCAAAATTCTGTCTGCAAGTCAAACTTCAAAGAAATGCCATTCAGCGTTGTTCCTTTAGAGGACATTCCTTCGCTAGTCCAGTTTGTTATGAAGAAGATAAATGGTAGTTTGCCAATTGGAAAAATTCGAAAAATGATATTTCAATGACCTATTTACTTATGGGTATAAATCACTAGCTTGAAAATTGTATCATAAATATAATCTGCTTCTTCGTCTAGACCTGATCAAGCGTGAATTTTTTTTTCGGTCCTGCTAAAATCACGGTTGAGCAGAAAGTTGAGAAAAACTTTTATTACGCGATATCCATTGAGGCTGAACGTCGAGATATTTAACAGGGCACAAAATCATACCAACCTTTGCTTCATAAGAACAATTGCGAAATTGAGGTAATTTAGCAAAATGAGATCGCTATTTCCCGAAATGGGGGTCGACATGGAGGGGGTATTTTATGCTTAAGTCATACCAAATACCAAATAATCATTACCCGGAACGAACCTTGATCTGTACTTTTTTAGTGAAATAAGCATCTTGAATTGACAAATCAGTTTTGATCACTTCCTATCTCAAGTCTTAAGACCCGTGAAGACATGTCAATACTTGCTTGAGACTTGTCAAGTCTAAGTGAAATCTGGGTCAAGACTTTGCAGGTCTGGGTCAAGAGTTCGCCAAAACTTGGCAAGTCTTGAGTCAAACCTTGATTAAGACTTGACAAGTCTTTATTACTGCGCAGTTAGGCAAAAAAAGTTTTAAGAAATCATTTATAACTAATACATTTCAAAATAAGCAAAAATTGATAAACAGTTTTTTAAGAGAAGTTTGCTTATCTGGTTAAGCTATTTCTGAATTGAGAACATATACCAACTTCAAAAGTCCCATATATTTACCCTGAGACCATTTTTTTCAATTGGCCAAAAAGGATGGCCATGACTGGTATCTTTGGCGGATATCAAATTTTTTTTTCATTCGCTATCTAGAGAACTTTGTGGAAGTCCTCTTGTTATTTTGTGCTTCTTTTTGCACTTTGAAGAGCTTTTTAGGCGGCCTACTGTAAGTGGCGGCCTTCTTCTTTCGTTTCCAAGACTTCACTCGATGCCAGTCAAGACTTAAGACGATTTAAGACGTACCAAGTCTAAAGAGTGACATGATCAGAGGTCTGATGCAGTACTGGTACAAGACTTGCAATTTCACGGAATCAGTACTGATTATGACTTCACGTTCAGTCAGGGTAACTAATGAGCTGAGCTGCTCTGCAGATTAGAATGCGGGCTAGACCCGTCTCTGAGGGGAATCGGATGTTGGCAGGCCTTCGACTAGAGAAACCTGGAGTGACCAGAAAGTGATTTTCAGAACTGACACTGAACAAATGCAGAATTAATTTGGACTTTTTTATACTGTGCCATAGTATGATCATATCAAAATACGCCCCTTTAATAGCGTTTTTAGCGTATATTAATTGCTCTGAATTTACTCTGATTTTTCTCTGGTCATGATCAAACTGTACTGCGCAGTTTTAGCAGCCGACTTAGTTTTTTCTCATTATATTATTGATCAGCGCTTCATAAAAACAGTTATTATCTCGGAACCTAAGTAGAAAATAAAAAAAAATAAACCGAATGCTTGCGGTAATTAAAAGTCCACATAGAAACCCTTACCTCTGAGAATACGAGATTGGGAATTGATAAAATGAACCCAGACACCCAGGATATGGAGAGAATGAGTCGGGTCTCGTATTTGCTCCTGTGGCTGTACGAGTGTGGCTTAGTCACAGCACACATGCGGTCGTAACACATTAGGGTTATGGATGCGACACTTGCGTGGTTCGCGAACACGTCCATAGTGTTGAACAACCTTAAAAAAAGTGATCAATCAATCAATATAGGATTGCATTTTAGCCCCCCCCCCCACCGTCCTCTTCCTCATCTCCCCTACGCGACGCCCTTGTATCCCGGGCCGAGGTGCAAACGCGAAAAAGAAACGCAAAACAATGTACGATTGCCGCTGAATGCGTTGAGTTTATGTAACATCTACGCTCATTTGTAGATCTTACATAAATTCAAAGCATTCAGCACTTTTCTTACATAATTTTTCGTCGAATGTAGCGTAAATCTTACAAAGTTTTGTGTTGAATACAGCGAATAACTTACACAAATCCAACGCATTAACTGCCAATCTCATATAATTTTGGGTCCACGGTATGCAGTACTTACAATTATTCATGATTTGATATTTGCATTGAGCGAAGTTTTGGAGTTCTATAGACTATTATTGAATTTATATTAAGACTTCAGTTTAAAACTAGTTTTCACTTTTGGGACTCTAAAATTATGTAAGATCAACACTAAATTCAACGCAAAGTTTCGCAAGATCTACGCTTAAAAACGCAAAGTTGTGTAAGATTCCCGGCAGATGCGTTGAATTTATTTAAGATCTACGCAAAAGTCAACGCAAAATAGTGGAGGATGTACGCTAATTTCAACCCAAAGTTTTGTAAGATCTACGCTAAACTCAGCGCAAAATTATATAAGATCAACCATAAATTAAACAAACAAAATTAACGCTAAATTCTTCGGCGGTGGGGTTACGGCAGGGGGAGGAGATTAGTTGGGTGCGTGCGGGTAGGGGTTGGGATGGTATTTGGTTACGTGGGGAGGCTAGTTTGGTACATGGGGTGCTTTGGGGGTTGGTTTACTGATTTTAGAGTGCCAAAAGTGACCTTGAAAACTGTTTTTTAACTGAAGTTTTTTTTTGAATTCAAAAATTGTTTATAGAACCCCAAAAATTTGCTAAATGAAATTAATTAGTACTGAATAATTGTGAGAACTATGCTTAGAAACACATAAATAACTATTATATACGTTTGGGCGGGGGTGATGTTACTGTCTGATTTATAAAGAGTGCGGTTCTTAATAAAACTAATGCTATTTGGCACAGAGGTAGAGGGAGAGACAAGTTTGCACGAGATCAGTTGTTCGAGTACCATACGCAGAGGCCTATGCGTTGATTTTATTGCAAACTTAACGCTAGCCTCAACGCAAATTTATTTAAGATAAGCGGTAACTGGCGTTTATAAGTCAGAAAACTCACCGCGATTTGCTTACATAATTATGCGTTGAAGGCGTTATATTTAGGACTCTAAATTCAACGCATTCAGCTCAAATTTATGTAAAAAAATTGCGGTCAATTTTCCGACCTGTCAACGCTATTTGCCGCTTACCTTACATATTTTTGGCAAATTTTCTCGGCCCATGTTACAACACCACTTCTTTGATGTTATAATTTTAAAAGTTAATGTCGGGCCTATAACTCTCGAGAAAGAATTTCCGTACGAATTATGAGCCCTCTGAGGAGAAGATGCCGAGCTCAGAAATTTAGGGAAAAAACAAATTATATATTCAATTCAATGCCTAAAATTTTTATCCTCCACAGGCCAACAATGCTGTGCTTGACAATATATTCACAATCATTGCACAGCTTTGCAGCGTTTTCCCCAAAAAAACCGTCATTCACACAATCTTGAATTTGAAACATTTGAAATTTTTCCTTTAAACTTAATAACATTTGAAATTTTCCTTTACAACTAGCGACAATTTTACTCCATGATGTAAAGCGAAAACAAAATTGTACATTTTTAATGTAATACTTATAAAAAAAATACCAGAATTTGACTCGGCTTGAGGTCAAAAGAACTTAGAAGTTACCTATTTCTATAATAATATGCAAGGCTCATATCTACGCCAAAATGTTGATTATGTTTTTAAACTTGAATTACGTTTTTAAACTGACGAACTGCTGTATTTCAATGTTTGATTGATTGACTGAAGAACAGACTAAAAAGAATATTTATCCTTATTAATCTATATTTAATCCTATATGTCCGCTTAATCACATGGAATATTATAAGATAAACAATTGTTTATGTTTTTCGTTCGCATTGACTTCCCAGGTTGAAGTCCCAGACCAAAGATAGGACAAAGGGGTCTGGGCAATAATAGGTCTGAACTAGTGGCGACTTATCACAGACCAAATTCGTCTGTAATGGTCTGATTAGAGGCTACTTCAAGCGCATTATAGTCTGATCAGTGGCGGTTTCAAGCGCACGAAAGTCTTAATTGGTACCTGCAAGTTATGTCGCCGAATATCCACGTCTTAGTCACCATCTGGATAGCTTGGAAGGGAACCAGAGAAAGGTAGATGATGTCTGAACAAGACAGACTCAAGACGTAAGCCGAGTGGAGATCTCTCACTATATTGCCATGTTGTAATATGTGGAATATGATCACAGTGTTCCCACTAAACAGGGAGGGGGGGCACAATTGCTTCCTTCAAGTCCCCGTGGAATTTTAAAAATTTGTATTTCTTAACAATAAGTAAAAAATCAGGATCTGTTGTTTTTCAGGAACCATTTATTGGGATATAAAAAGTTATTACAAAGATGAATGTCTCGATTTTCTATTTCTAAAAGCGAACATGCCGTGCACACTAAAAAAGTTGAGGTAAATTTGCCTTAACGAAGTTAAAGTAAACCGTTGATAAGGTAAAGTTAAGGTAAAATTTACTTTAATTTTACCTTAACTTGAGTCATAAAACTGATGCTTAGTGGTATGGTGATAAAACCTATACCGGGATCTACAACCTATAACCACAATCGGGGGGCTATAATATAGTGGGAGTGGGTTTATAAGGAAAAATACAAAAATTAAGATTCTTTATATTTTTAGAAGGAAGCAAGTGCCTGAATCCAATAAGAAATATAGATATGTAGAGAGTGAGTTGAAATATTTCGGGTTCATATAGTTTGTCCAATTTTCCACACACAAAGTCCCAATACTCTTCCGTGAATGTGACATTGAAAGCCTCGAATGTGTCGTTTGCTAAAAAAAATATCACACCTTTGCAAAAATCCACACATTTTAAAAAGAACAACTTTGCAAAATAATATAATTCCCCCTGGTCGAAAACCGACGGTTATCTTGCAAAATTCTTTGCAAGATAAAGTTTATAGGCAAGGATCATGCAAGTCTTAGCAGGCAAGAACAATGCAAGTCTTTTCTAGATAAATTTCATAGGCAAGGATCATGTATTTCTTTGCAAGATAACGTTTATAGGTAAGAATCTTGCACGTCCTTACAAGATAACTGTCATAGGCAAGACTGTTGCTAGATCGTGAACGATGACCCTCCGAGTTGGACTAAGGCCGTACAGTGTTGCTCATGAAAATCAAAACTGACTTCTAATTAAAATGTCGAATTCTTATGAAAATACCAAATTCGGTCAACGCGCAAAAATTTTAGTAGAAACCATGAGAGAAGCTTTCTGATAAAGATGACATGACCAAAAAAAGTGTCAGAAGAATACAGTCTGTTCTGGTCATGTCATCCTAATCAGAAAGCTTCTCTCATGGTTTCTTCCAAATTTTTTTTGGAAGAACGCTGACCGAATTTGGTAACCATAGATTCGGACTGCCATATTACGCTGAGAACTTATTGAACTTGACCACAACCTGCTGTGAATTCTGGCACTGTCATCATAATGAATAAAATTTCATTCAATGGAACCCCGATAAAAGTATTTTTCATTGGTTAAAAGGTTAAAAAAAAAGTTGAAAATAAAAACCTTAGTCAGAATCCTAAACTGACCAAAGAGAATAACCCTGATTGAAATTGAATAGCATTTGAAAATATTTTTATTCTAAACCTAATTCAACTCTTTTAATACAAATTATTTAATTAAAGTGTTTGTTTTTTTTTTAATTTTTGATTTTCTATATTTCTGCTGAGCGAAGTAGGCCTTTGCACTGAATTTGATTGAAAGCGTTTAACCCTCGATTTTTGCGACAGTCGTTCATTAGTTTTTTCACATCATTCAAAGAGGCTTTTTTCGTAAAATGTTCTTTACTGTAGAAAGGACAACAAAGTGACAAACTTGACTTTCACGCCACTCTGCGGGTCTTCGTGAATAACAAAAATTAGTTAAATCCACGACCGATAGTTGGTGCTTTTTGCAAACCATATCCAACAGCTGGATTTTTGTAATTGAGTTTTAATTTTTTTTTCACTGGATCGCAAGTGTTCGTATAACACTTTTTCGAAAAGTTACATTCGGGCAATGTTTTTAGAGTATGAATGTTTCTAGAAACCCGCGATGCATAATATATTTAGGGTTCTTGCTTATGCGTTTAATTATATGATTGAAAAATTTTCACGAGGTCAATTAAGAACATATGTTTCCTAAATCAAATGATCTCAAAATTTGGGGAAAATTTGCGTTCCCAAAAGAACTGCCGATCATCTGGTTAGTAATATCAGTAAACGTTTCGATAGTCAAAAATAAACTTTCGAACAGAGCTTGTTAAACCAGCAGTTATGTTCTGTTACCTTTCTTCTATTACTAGTGAGAATGAAGGATAGCTTGGATTTTTTTTGTGACCAATGATTTTGTAATCATCTTTAGAATTGAAAGGTTTAAAAATACAGTACATTTTAGTGCGAGATATCCCAACGTGAAAAACACGAGAAAATTTTGTGAAATTTTTTTGCTTAAATTTATTGAAACTTATGGTGACTTTTCTCCAAAAAAATCTTCAAATCTTTTCAATTTTTCTTCAAAAAAACGGTTCCATCTAATGGCTTAAAGAGATGACAGCTCGAATTTTATTTTCAGTGTATTTTCAGATCTTAAGATGACTCAAAAAGTTTCAAAATTCAAATTTTTGGCTTTTCCAGTGACCTGTTCTCTGTATATTATATCAATGTTTTAATTTCATTTGAAGGACTCCTATATTTTAATAACGAGAATATTTTGCTTCAGTTCAATTATATATGGTTTCTAGTCAACTCGATTCCTCGAAAAAAAAACTTATTTAAAAGTACGAATCACAATTATATGTTGACATCAAAGTGAATATAACCGCTAAAAAAGTTGTAAACGGTCAACAAGTCAATTTCATCTATGACAAAAAGTCTTCGCGCTCCGTTTCCTAATTCGAAGGCGGGAAAAAAGGCAACCAGTTCAATCCTCTGCTGTCAATACCAATACCTGAAAACAAACTTATTGTGAGGAACGGCTTGTGAGATGATGCAGAATTTTTTCCAGGTACGAACTACTACAAATTGCAAACATTACATTACTTTATTTCTGTACATTATAGATATGAAGATACACAATAAACTAATATCAAAATTTTCCATTTCCTGAAATTTTTTAAAGTAAATGTGTTCCGAAAAAAAGAGCAAACTGCTCGTTGTTCAGGATTTAAAAATAAAATAACCTTTTATGAAATCTGAATTGGATACAAACCTTATTAAACCTAAAAAAGCAAAAAATGAAGTTGACTTAGTTAATCCGCCTGATTGGTATCGTAACCATTACATATTTCTTTTGTATCATGACATTTGAAAAAATCCCAATCCAAATAAATTCTTAAAAATTTTTCAACATTCCTAGAACTATTTAATAATTTGAGCGTTTTTAGTGGTGTAAAAGGCGGCAATTGACCAATCAAGATTTAGCCACCGTGAATCTTTTGTCGTTGATACAGCATTTTTCTCCCACTGACCGGAAAGTTTAACATTTAAAAGACAAACTATGTTAATTTTGCATCAAAGAGTCCTGGTCAAACATAATGATTGATGGAATAACTCGGCAATTCATATGGGGCGGGGACTATAATTTCATTGGAACAGCTAAAACGGGAAACACCCCCTTTTTTAACATCTAATTTCTTAGCAATGACTTTTCTCTCTTTTTCACAAATTTTTTGGCACGTATTTGAATCTGAAATGATGGACGGTTAAATAGGGTCAAAATTTTGCGAGTAAGTAATATTGGTCTGATTTTGTTCGTCCCTGTAATTGTGAAAGCTCCTAATTATCTCCAGCCACTCCAGGTTCAGGGTGCAATTATGAATATCTCATTTTGATATCACCCAATATAGTCCCTCATGAAATTATGCCCCCCTTGTGATATATTTTCCATATTTGGGAGGGGGAGGGGGGGGGGGGGAGGTAGGTAAAGCTGGGGGTTGGATAGAATAGGTAATCTGGGGGTTGGGGAATAGAATAATTGGATAGACTCATATTTTTTATAGTTATTTTACTAAATCAGCAACGTGCCTTGAAATTCAACAAAACTAGAAATTATTGCTCTAAAAACGAAATCTTAGCAAAGGACTTAACGAATCATTGATAGTAAAAAAAACATACTAAAATGGAACAGATAGCCCTTTGATTTCAGTTTAGCAACAAACAATTCGAGATTAGAACTAATGTTAAAGTACTGGACCTGTAAATCAGAAGGTTCAGTAGTCAACGGCCAAACCTCAACGGGCACTTCGAAACCTTCACATCCTATTTTTACCCCATCTATTCTGCCCCCCCCCATCCCAGTGTGCCAGTGTTTATGACCCCAATTTACAAAATATGCGTTGCTATATAGCACTTCACAATGTAAAAAAAAACATGTGCGCTTGGGGAGGGGGGGGGGGGGGCAGAATAGATCTTGCAGTTGACCACGTTTACGACAGTTCTTCTTACAAAATATCGTAATTATCTCTGTCCCTCTTTCGCTATTATCTCCCATTTTCACTTCCATTATTGTAACATTGGGTTAAATTGGCCGGCGGGCGAGTTTCTAAATGCTCAAAATTCCTTACTCGGAAGTGAGGTCCGTAAAATGTGCCTAGATTTGCAAGTTGTTTAAAAGATTCATTTTTCATGGTGGGGTGGAGCGAGAGGGGGGGGGGAGGGTTGGCGGGTTGTACTATTTGTATTTCCTTACCTGAAAAGGGTTCGGAGCATCCAAGTTTGTCGTGAAGAGCTTGAGCGTCTTTAAACAATTCTAACTCGAAGAAACCCATCGCGGTCGTGAACAGTTTATAATCACTTGAAAAAAATTACAAATTGTGTTAACACAAATTTCTACCCGGAGAGATGAATATACAAATCAATTTAGAACTAAATTGCAATAAAGTTCAAGCAAAATTAAAACCAGAAGCAAATAATGTCGCGAATTTGAATAACAATAATTAGTTCATAATTTCTCCCGATGGCCGTAGGTAAAATTCAGAAAACAAACCAGTCGCTGCTCCAATAAATTCATTTTTTTAAATAAATGCGCATAATTGACTCGTTCAAGCGCCAGTAAAGCAATCTAGCCAAGTTAAATCAGTAATCAGCTATTTTTGCTTTCAAATTTGGAGAATTTAATTATGCTTGCGTAAGAATTTTAAGACGCCATTAGACATAATAGTATATCGAGTTCTATCTCATTAGAATAAAATATTTCAGTGGATAAAATGGTAATTATAAACAGGGAAGCAATATAAAGTATGATAATTGGATTAGAATTTAAACCGCATTCTGTTCTGTGAGGAAATTACAACCTGAAACAAAACAAC
>NW_027453438.1:0-33000 GCF_964194025.1 Convolutriloba macropyga | reverse complement strand
TTTAAAAATATAGAAATTTCATCGGGTCAAGGAGTTGTCCAAATCGAACCAAACTCGGTATCGAGTATCCCATGGGTAACTAGATTGTAAAACGAAAAGAATTTTTGGTATAGCTTGCCTAGGAAAAAAGTTAGTTTTTCGTACGGAAATTTCGACTTATTCGCTTATTCTATTTTTAAAAACATAGAAATTTCATCGGGTCAAGGAGTTGTCCAAATCAGACCAAACTTGGTATAGAGTATCCCATGGGTAACTAAAGTCTAAAACAGAAAAAAATTTGGCATAGATTGCCTAGGAAAAAAGTTAGTTTTTCGTACGGAAATTTGCTTATTATTTCAAATAAGTAATTTTAAATAATTTTCAAAATTAGGTCTCTTTCATTGGGTCAAGGAGTTGTTCAAATCGAACCAAACTTGGTATAGAGTATCCCCTTTGTAGCTAGAGTCTAAAACAGAAGGAATTTTTGGTATAGATTGCCTAGGAAAAAAGTTAGTTTTTCATACGGAAATTTCGACTTATTCGCTTATTCTATTTTTAAAAATATTGAAATTTCATCGGGTCAAGGAGTTGTCCAAATCAAACCAAACTTGGTATCGAGTATCCCATGGGTAACTAGAGTCTAAAACGGAAAGAATTTTTGGTATAGCTTGCCTAGGAAAAAAGTTAGTGTTTCATACGGAAATTTGCTATTATTTCGAATAACTTGAAATTATTGAATTTTAAAAATAGGTCTTTTTCATCGGGTCAAGGAGTTGTTCAAAGTGAACCAAATTTGGTATCGAGTATCCCATGTGTAACTAGATTGTAAAACGAAAAGAATTTTTGGTATAGCTTGCCTAGGAAAAAAGTTAGTATTTCATACGGAAATTTCGACTTATTCGCTTATTCTGTTTTTAAAAATATAGAAATTTCATCGGGTCAAGGAGTTGTCCAAATCAAACCAAACTTGGTATCGAGTATCCCATGGGTAATTAGAGTCTAAAACAGAAAGAATTTTTGGTATAGCTTGCCTAGGAAAAAAGTTAGTGTTTCATACGGAAATTTGCTATTATTTCGAATAACTTGAAATTATTGAATTTTAAAAATAGGTCTTTTTCATCGGGTCAAGGAGTTGTTCAAAGTGAACCAAATTTGGTATCGAGTATCCCATGTGTAACTAGATTGTAAAACGAAAAGAATTTTTGGTATAGCTTGCCTAGGAAAAAAGTTAGTTTTTCGTACGGAAATTTCGACTTATTCGCTTATTCTATTTTTAAAAATATAGAAATTTCATCGGGTCAAGGAGTTGTCCAAATCGAACCAAACTCGGTATCGAGTATCCCATGGGTAACTAGATTGTAAAACGAAAAGAATTTTTGGTATAGCTTGCCTAGGAAAAAAGTTAGTTTTTCGTACGGAAATTTCGACTTATTCGCTTATTCTATCTTTAAAAATATAGAAATTTCATCGGGTCAAGGAGTTGTTCAAATCGAACCAAACTCGGTATCGAGTATCCCATGGGTAACTAGAATCTAAAACGAAAAGAATTTTTGGTATAGCTTGCCTAGGAAAAAAGTTAGTTTTTCATACGGAAATTTGCGATTATTTCAAATATTTAATTTTAAAAATAGGTCTTTTTGATTAGGTCAAGGAGTTGTCCAAATCGAACCAAACTTGGTATCGAGTATTCCATGGGTAACTAGATTGTAAAACAAAAAGAATTTTTGGTATAGCTTGCCTAGGAAAAAAGTTAGTCTTTCGTACGGAAATTTGCTATTATTTCAAATACATAATTTTAAAAATAGGTCTTTTTGGTTAGGTCAAGGAGTTGTCCAAATCTAACCAAACTCGGTATCGAGTATCCCATGGGTAACTAGAGTCTAAAACAAAAAGAATTTTTGGTATAGCTTGCCTAGGAAAAAAGTTAGTTTTTCATACGGAAATTTGCTATTATTTCAAATATTTAATTTTAAAAATAGGCCTTTTTGATTAGGTCAAGGAGTTGTCCAAATCTAACCAAACTCGGTATCGAGTATCCCATGGGTAACTAGAGTCTAAAACAAAAAGAATTTTTGGTATAGCTTGCCTAGGAAAAAAGTTAGTTTTTCATACGGAAATTTGCTATTATTTCAAATATTTAATTTTAAAAATAGGCCTTTTTGATTAGGTCAAGGAGTTGTCCAAATCTAACCAAACTCGGTATCGAGTATCCCATGGGTAACTAGAGTGTAAAACGAAAAGAATTTTTGCGATAGCTTGCGTAGGAAAAAATTTAGTTTTTCGTACAGTTTTTTTTGAAAAAAATCAAAAATAGTTAAAAATGGGTGGGACGCCTTTCGGGCGTCAAGATTTTTCGGTGCTCTCTCTCCCCCTCTCCCCTCGTTCTCTCGCCCCTGTTTTCGTCTCTCGCTCGTCTCGCGTTCTCTCGCTCGTCTCGCGTTTTCTCGCTCGTCTCGCGTTTTCTCGCGTTTTCTCGCGTTTTCGCGCGTTTTCTCGCGTTTTCTCGCTCGTCTCTCGCGTTGTCTCGCTCGTCTCTCGCTTCGGTCTTTTGGTTTGAGTCTATGATGTGTGTTTATGATGTATGATATATGTTTCAGCTTTCTTGAATGAGTGTCAAAAAAAAGTCTTATCAAAAAAAAAGTCTTATTAGAGGTTCGTTTTATTCTTAATACTGATAGATAGACATCCCTAGAATTTTGCTCACGCCAGCAAAAAAGGATGTCTACTATTAGTATAAAGATGTTCGTGTACCTCACGTAAAAAAAGACTTTATATGTGGATTTGTGGACTGATGGAACCCTCTGGCGTCTTCGTCTTCAATGGGCATCTACAAGCAAAAAGGTTAGTTTTTTAGTCTGATCATGAACGCACGAATAGTCTGGTGAACGCACGAAAGTCTGATCATGAACGCACTAAAGTCTGGACATGAACGCACTAAAGGTCTGATGAACGCACAAAAAAATTGTGCGTTCATCAGACCTTTAGTGCGTTCATGTCCAGACTTTCGTGCGTTCATGATCAGACTTTCGTGCGTTCACCAGACTATTCGTGCGTTCATGATCAGACTTTCGTGCGTTCACCAGACTATTCGTGCGTTCATGATCAGACTTTCGTGCGTTCACCAGACTATTCGTGCGTTCATGATCAGACTTTCGTGCGTTCACCAGACTGTTCGTGCGTTCATGATCAGACTTTCGTGCGTTCACCAGACTATTCGTGCGTTCATGATCAGACTTTCGTGCGTTCACCAGACTATTCGTGCGTTCATGTCCAGACTTTCGTGCGTTTTTCCTTGTTTCCAGACCATGTAAATTTGAACGCACGACACCCCCGTCGTGCGTTCATCTGGGTCTGGACATATCGACTTTCCGTCTGGGACCTCAACCTGGGATCCATTTAATATGGCCCAGTAAGGGTATTTATTGGTTTACAAGGTTTCAGCAATGAAAAGATATATGTGATCAAAGTACGGGTTCTTCCAATGCACCCCACCTCACACCCGAACATTTTCACCCATCGATGGCCATACTTTCGTCCCTCATAATGCACCCTTCTGAAGACTGCTTGTAGAATGTAGTAAAATGACATGAGAGAGGGAGAGTAAGTTAGATAATTTAGGTCAAGTTATTTAAGTTAAGTTAGGTATTTCAGTTTAGCTTTCTGTTATGAAAGGCTTATTATTTCGAAGGCGCCAGGGAGGAGAGTTGAGTGAGATATCTTAAACAAACACATTGATGAACAAAAGCATATTGAGCTGTCAATATATTTCGTTTACTCAGCAAAGTTGTTTTTCTGCATCAGGCCAAAGTCCAAATGAGTGATTTAAATTTAGAAGAAAACTAGAGAGCGAAGATTTGAAGTGAACTAGTTTCTTTGAACAGAAATGGAAATTCAATTTGAAGTAAATGAAAGTGCGATTTAGAATATGCAAAAGAATTGGCATTCCCAAACCTGTTATCCTCGACTTTTTATGTTATGTTCATCATTGGAATTTAAAAGTTTGTGGGGATGTTCCCCTGATGATTGTCCATATATAATAGGGATACCCGACTGGTTACACCTTTTTGATCTGAGTTATTTAAGTAGAGTTTTGTTGATTTAGAGTAAATAAAAAAGCAATTTATCAGTTTTTCGAAATACCACCAAGCGGACCTTTCCCGCCCCCCCCATGGAGGTTACATTAAGCGGACGTTTACCAAATTTTATTGGCATGTACACCCAATGGTCCTCTCAAGCTGGTATACCTTTCGGGCCAATCCGATCGCCCAACTCCGAGTTATTAGCACCGGAAGTGGTGTGATTTGAAGGTTTTCGATATTTTGAGCGAAAAAATGACTGTTCGAGTATGATACAAAGGTAACTAAGGGTTGAGTAATGTAGCAGATGATCATGGAAAGGGTTTAGGAAGTTGTAGGAGAAATTTATTGGCATTTTGAAATAAGAATAGGCAGTTTTAACTAAAAATAGTTAACACTGAAATTGAAATAGTAATTTCTCTAAAAGTTGAAGTCGGATTGACCTGAACATTGGGGGATAGACTAATTTGTGTACGGGGAATCCAATTATGAGGTCGGATTGACCCCACACCAACCTGCACGGAACTAGCGCACGCCCGTGCTGCGGAACGTAAAATTTGAATTGCTCGTTGAGTATTGGTATTAGCCCTATGATTTTTGGAGGGTTAGTGTAACTTTTCAAGGGCTTTCGATTGTTGATGCTTTTAACCCCAGATTCCGACCGGAAGTCGGTGCTTCGGGACAACCCGAGTGCCGAAAACCGGAAATTGTTTTTTTTTGAGTGGCCGAATGACTTTGAAATGGTTTTAATATGATAACCTGACACAGTTAGTGACAAAAAATAACAACCCGGGTCAATTTTGACGAACTCGGATTTTTCGGGTTTTGGCACCCACGACTCGTTAAAAGATTTCAAATTGCAAACGACTCGCAACGGCTGATCCGTTGGTCATGAAATTTGGCAGCCAAGTTGGTAGCACCTTATAGTTACTAGAAAACTTTACCCGAAGGCTTTTTAACCACTACTTCGCAAGTTATAAAGTTTCGAAATTTGGGGTCATCCAGGAGGTTGATGAAAAGTGTGCGCAGTCATTGCTCGTATTCTAGTGGAAGTTAGGCCATGAAATTTTGTGACTGGGTGCAACTATGAGAGAATTTTCCGTGACAATAGTTAGCCTTTAACTTTATCCCTCATTTTGCTCGGGAGATCTTTGGTTGACCCCTAGAGGTGAAATTGTGGGCTTTTAGGAATATTAGACTTTTCGGCGGTTTTTAACTGGTGAATTGTATGAAATAGTTTCAAAATTGGAAATTACAATTGGTCTTTGGTTTAGGGTTGAGTTTAGTTATTTAATCAACGCGTGATTTTTGACAGGGATTGATTGCAGCTAATTTATTTTATAGCGGAAATAGAGGTATAAGAACTTTTCAGAGCAACGTTCACAAAGCACTTGTTTGCTAAGCAAACACTTGTTTACTAAGCACTTGTTTACTAAGCAAACACTGATTGACATGTCAAGTGCAAATATGAGATAATGTGAAGTGTATTTGTTTACATACGGGTCCAAAGGTCGTGTACTTAAGACAAGGAGAAATTTGAACAATGGATGGTAGCAGATGAATGACATAGCATAATTTGATATTGGTTTGTTTGCATAGCAAACAATGCCCTCCTACAGAATGTGACAGATTTAAAGCTAAAGTTGCAATGTTTACTTAAGAGATTAAGGTTTGTTTGCTTAAGATAAGAGCGTATTGGTTGAGTATAAATAGAAGTGACACAGAAAATGTGGGGAGAAAGAGCGAGACTTTGGAGATTTTGGGAGAATTTCAGAAGTTTGGATTGGCTCAAGTCAGAAAAAGCAGTTGGTTTAGTGGGACTGAACTTTAAAAGATGGTTTGAAAAGCAAGGAAGAGATTGAGATTGAAACTGAACTCTGGAAGTTTGTAATTGCAAAACCAGTTGGGATACTGTGAGCGTTTTTGATTTTTTTCATTTGGGAAGTGAACCACTATTATTATATTAATTACAATTATAAATTGTCTTGAATTTGTCTTTTCCATTGTTGTGCAAGTAATTCTCTTACCTTTGTTATCCATATAAGTAGAATTGATATTACGAGCCCCATTGTGAAATAACTTTTTTCAAGGCAATCTAATTTGCAACAGCATACAAGAGTGGAGGAGGGGAAATTGCAGAGTAACAAAGTAACGCTTGCTTCACCAATTCAAAACCTTTGGTTTATATTATTTGATCGATCTTCTGGGCGACAGAGTCCCCTCACTGTTGAGCCTAGTTAAAAATTCAGAAGACGACACTGCTAATTTGAGCCGCAATCTCAATACCTGACAAAAACTTGTCTAAATATGTTCTTGAATCATATTATATGCTCCTCATAACCGAGAGGCCATTCCATTACGATCATCGCAGCCCCACTTTCAGATGCCGACTTTTTCAACCTTAAACCTTATAAACCTTTTAAACCTTATAATCTTTTAAACCTTTTTAACCCTAACAAATTACTATTGCAACTCTGATTTAATTTTTGTGAATTTTGATTCCTCGAAAGTTTACGATTGCACCAGATTTCAGCACAATTTGCTCTAGTTTTGTCAATGAGAAATTTTTTCAAAGGGTGTCACATTACAACTCATTTGAGCCGGACCTTTATATCATAATCTTGACCGTTTTAATTAATCATAAGAGATCTCTCATTCAAAACAATCTTGTCCTACTCTCAGGTAAAAATTTAGGCTTAAGGTGTTATCCTCGAAAAGTCGACAAGTTGCACCCGTGTACTGCTCACGTTTACATTAGTCGGAATAAAATCTAACTGCACATAAAATTTAAGAGGAGATTAAAACATGGTATGCTTCGCCAACTTAAACTTGTGCCATCTGGTAGACACATTAGCTATTTTATGTTTATTTTTAACCTAATTTTATGTTTTGCGGAAAGCAGAGCATCTAGTGTTGATTTTAAATATTGTAAATGAAATTAGAATGTAAATTTTAATTCTGCCTTTTAAACATTAAGCAGATAGTTATAAATAAAGTTTACTTATCATATATTTTGTTGTCTACTAATTGAGACCCGACAATTTCTCAAATTGCGAGCCATTATGTCCAACCCTAATCCATAATTTTCACACACCCAACATAATTTACCATTTGACTGACGTACGTTTTTCTGCCTTTATATTTTAGAAAAGGCCTAATCAAACCTATTTAGCGCCTTTTTAACGAAAGTATAAGTGGTTCATGGCACCTTCAATCTGTCATTTATCTGTTTTTAGGGTTCGTTTTGTCCGATTCGTTTCCGCCGCAGACTACAGTTTCGAATATTAATAATAAAACCGATTTAAAAATCATTAACAAATTCAAGACTTCGCGAATGACCGGTTAAATTTTTATGCTTTAAGCTTTCATTACTAAAAAACCTGAAGATGAACCCCTTGGGCGAAGAATTGCAATGTTTTGACACGACAAAATTGGTCTTTTGTAGACTTTGATAGACTTTTTTGAAGTTTTCAGTACAATTTTCCCCTGAGATCAACTAGCCAATTACAAATTCAAAGAATTTGAATTGTATTGGGGCGCCGTCTTTTTTTATGATCTGCTCACACATTTTCATGATTTTTGATGTCAAATTGGAGTAGTGATTTTGGTCACGCCAAAACAGGAAGTGTATTCACGCAGCAAAACCACACGAAAAAATGAGTGGTTTTGCGGCGTGAAATTTTTCACTCTAATTTTAAAGTAGAGTGAGAAAACGGTGTTTGAACAAAAATTAGGTTTCTCGCTGGTAATTTTTTGTTCACATGTGGCGATTTCGCTTTGATTTTTACTGTTTTTTCGATTTTTTGGATCGGATTTTTTTAAATGGTTTTTTCAATCCATTCAAAGTTCATTTTAGGCCTAGTTTTTTGTTTGAACCAATTTTTCTTTTCTTGATAGTGGTTTGTTGTTAACATGCGGTATTTTGAAATTGATTTTCTGGTTTTTTTAAAATTTTTTGATCTGATGATTTTTAGAAATGGTTTTCCCAAATCATTCATAATCCGTTCTAAGTCTAGTCTTAGTTTCGTCAATGAAAACTCTTTGAATTGTACGTCACGACTTGTCCTGCTATGATCTTTAATTTCTTTTTAATTAAGCATAAACTGTAAAAAGTTTCTGGAAACCACATAAGAAACTATTACACCACTCCGAAACGTATTTGATACTTTAATGCAGTCTTTATTTGAATGTTGCAAAAATGATGTTAATCAAACGCTACTCAAAAATTACGGTAAAAATTACAGTTTAATGAGGCTTTTTTGCTGAGGCTTCCGCCTGTGGAATAGATTAGTAATAAACAGACAACAAAAGCGATTATCTTAAAAAACCAAAGAAGTTTTGGTCGAGAGTTAAATTTGTTATACTCCCAATTTCTTTTTTGTTGATACTCCCAATTTCAATTTTGTTGATGCTCCCAATCTACTCCCAAGTCTTTGAACGAGTAGAAAACTGAAACGAGTTGAAAAATTTTAAGAAGTTAATCACACAAAATTACTACTGTAAAATAGTGAAAAAAATGTTTCTCAATAGAGTATAGTGCTGTCAATTATAAATATGCAGAAAAATTGCCTTTGTTTTTTTCCAGATGAATTTCAAACATGTTAACTCTTAGTAAGTATATAAACAATTGGAAATTGCTTTTCTTTTCAAAGTCATATTGGAGGGCAAAAATTAACGGACAAGCCACTCATCAATTTTTTTAAACTCCAAAAGATTTTGAATAGCCAAACGTGTTCAATATCCAGCTTTAAAATTCAGTAATATGTTCTTAGAACGTTAAACAAAACATGTGAGCTAAAATAAGGATTTTATAACATTAAAATGGTTTCTTTACAATAAGACATACCTTGTCGTAGAATAATTTGGATCATTGTCATTAAATGGTTGATAAAAACTCTAGAACTAGGATTCAATGATAACAAAAACATTTTTGAAAGCAAGATGGCTGACTCAAATGCCAAATATAGCAAAAGCTTTCAAAAAATTTTCTAGCATATATCTTTACCATATGCACGCTTTAAGACGTCTGAGAAGAAAAAGTTTCAAAATTAAGTTTAGCGAAAATTTTGCAAAAGGAAGTTCAATTTTCTCGATGTGATTTCTGTTATCTTTTTAATCTGACCTTTGTTCGTTTTTCTCGTTGAATTTGTAAATCTGCTGTAAAGATCGAACACAAACGCTCGAAAAGGAAAAGTTAAAAACGGAGCGCTGTTTTAGAATAAATTATTTTACTTGATTATTAGTACAGCCACTCCGTTCCTGTTTTTTTTTACTACATTGCACTGTTTTAGGTTGTTACCCGTTCACGTTACGTGTTTTTTGTAGAAAAAAAGTGGAATAAAGGTTAAAAGGTGACACTGTATATAAGGGAAAAACTCTTACAAGAATTCGACACATTTTTTTGATAAGTTTTTACGCTATAAGTGATCAATGAACTTGCAGCTTACCTTTTTAATTTCGTAGTAGACGTATTCAGTAAAAAGTAAAGCAGGAAATAGAAAACTCAATACAATAGTAACAGCATAGAATTTTTTTCGTCTTGGTTTACTCAGTATTTGATTGGAAGTGGCAGCCTTGCATATCAGAATATATCTCTCAATTGCCATTGCAATTAGTTGAACAATTTGGCACCAATAAGGTACAATATCTGATATCAAGTGAACGGCTTTCAAAGTTTGTCTGAAGTCAGGCGCGCGCATCCAAAGAGTATTCTCGGAGGTCAGGATTTCCTCGTCTGAGTAGTCGTAGTCGTTCACGCTTTCGCAAGGAGATACTTATATTGTTTTAAGAAGTTTTTATAGTTGTTTTTATTACTTCCAGAACAATGTTATTATTCTTTGTTCTTGAAGAATTCCTAGGTTAAGGTTTCTGTTTTTTATAGAAGAGCACTTTTAAAGCTCGTAAGTAGCAACTAATCTTTAAATAATTCAATCATAACGTTGAAAACACCTCAAGACAGGTTGCAGTATCATTGGTCAGTTTTGAAAAATGAACAGGGAAAATGAGGTTGAAAAACAGATCTGTTTATGAAAGCAAAAGTTGCAATGTTGCTTGATAGCAGCACCATTGTCGAGAAGATTGAACAAAACTGACCTTAGAGATGACCGAAATGTTCATTTTTAACGACAGAATTTGTTGGTCCGTTCGGTTTCAATTATAAGAAATCGCCGATTTGTTCAGTCTGGGCGTATGATGCATCAGCACTTTTGGTTTCTTTGATTCTGTTGGTTTGGTATTTAAGCGTAAGAAAAGTTTCGTAGGTTTAGTTTTAAACCAAAACATGCTTGGTATGTTTGGTTTGAAATGTAACAAATCGTCGGTTTTCTCTCAAGTGAAAATTGAAGTTGCTAGTAATAATGCCGTCAAAAGGTTATGATAGCATTTAATTTGCAGGACTTCCAAGCGTACTTCTTGGAGAAAAATTCTGAAAGAAGGAAAAAATTTTCTGAAATGTCTTTTGATCGTTATCAAAACTAGTTAACAAATACATTTTTTTATTTTCAGAAACAAGGCGGCTCGTTAATGTGCGTTCGCACATGATGTTCCGACCCGAGATCATCTACATTTTTGACTTAATTGTCAACCAAATGAAGAGATAACAAAAATAGATGTTTGAGTTTAAAACAATCCTTACACAACCTATCTACTAATTAAATCACATAATGCCATGCTTCATTACAGCGCCAATGACATCTGACATTAAACAGACTACAAGACAATAAAAAAAACAAACAACAAAATTAGCAAAAACAAAAATTTCACGGCAGAAACGGAAAATCTAAATTTAAAAGCACATAGTAACAACGTCAAAATGCAGTCAGATAAAACCCTAAATACTCGAATTTACTTTCTCCTAACTGTGGATAGAACGTTTCATTAATGAGACAATGTAGCAAGTCAACTAAGACAACGATCAATGAGGCGAAATTCAAAAATTAATCATTATTTTTTAAACCAAGAAATTTCAAAAGCCTTAAATATCATTAGCTTTTAACTAAATAATCTTTGATAAATAAATAAAACGTTATTACAAAACCAAAAAGAATTGTTTTTGGGTAGCCTAAGCCATAGAAACGAACTAAAGAAAAATTTAAAAAATTACAAACGATTTGCGAGAACACAAACTATTGCTACCATTAAAACCATTAGCTATTATCTGAATATATTGTATTTTTAACTGAATTCTTATTTCTATAAATTCAGTAGAAGCAATTATACTGGGTGATTAAATAAATTGATTTGGGCCACATTTGAAAACCATTGGGATCTGTTACTACGCGATTGTTCTGAAAGAAGAGAAAAAGAAACGCAAAAAATGAGCACTCAAAAAACGTTTATAAAAACGCATATTGTCCAACAAACAAAGCATCGGTGATAAATAATATAAATCGAAATGTTATTTTTTGAAACACAAGAAGTTGGATGTGACCTCTCATTGATGAAAATAAGTTAAAATTTGACGAAAAGAACAACAAAAACTGAATAGTTTGAAAACTATTTAGAAATGTATATCAAGAACTCTAATACTAAAGGCTGCGAACTGACTGCTTCGGGTAGCATCGTTAATTCAATCCTCAATTACAAGCTTAAGAGACTTGTCAGCAATTTACGGCTACCTAAAGAACAAAAACAGGCAAAAAAAGCAATTTCAAGAAAAAAATGAGCGAGAAAAGTGTCGAAGGCATTAAAAAATTTTTCACTAAAAACTTTTCTATGTTCAAATAATTTTTTAACAGAAATGGGATTCTTGTTTTTTATCAATGTAATTTTAAAAAACCAAATATGAACAAATACATAAGAGCCACGAAATTTTTGGGAAAACTCGTTGTATAAACGCCATTTAATTCATAAGCTTTCAACGGAATCCCTTATATACAAGAAATTATGACTCCATGGGACAACAAGTTTGTTTGTTATTCATTTTTATCACAAAGACCTTACAACAAGTTATTGACGATGAAAACAACAACAAAGACAGGCAAAAACCAAAAATTCAGTAGAAAAGTGCCAGAAGAAATTGTCGAAGCAATTTAAATCATGAGCTCTTCTCTGAAACATTTTTTATGATCCGTTGAACGTCTTCCCTATATCAATGGGAACTACCAGTAATAGGATAATATGGTAAGATTTCAAAAGGATCCAAAAATAAAAAAAGTACCCGAAAATTTAAAAAAATATATGAAAACTAATGGCATTGAAGTTTAAAAATTAATAGTTAGAAAATGAAGCCGCTAACCAGATTATTTTTGGCTTGACTAGAAATAAAAAAGATCCTGTAGTTGCTAAGGCTGACTAACAATTCACGAAAAAACTTTTAGGATTGATTAAGGTTCAAAAAAATATTTCGAAAATATATTTTTAAAGTCTTCATAGCCTTTAAACTCAAAAGCTTTCAACGGAGGTCAATAACTACGTTCAGAAGTAACACGATGGCGGAAAATTTTTTTTTCATGCTTAGATAATAAATAAGTTATCACAACAAGTCTTAGGACTATGAAAACAACAACAAAAACCAAAATTCGGTAGAAAAGTGCGAGAAAATTTTGAAGCCATTTAAACCATTAACTTTTCTCTCAGAACTTTACCTGTGATCCACTGAATGTCTTCATTAAGCCAATGGGCTTAGAATAATATCTGGATAATGTGCATATTATCTGGATAATATGATAAGAGTTCAAAAGTAACCAATAATACGAAAATATCAAAATTAAAAAAAAATTTGAATTCCTTTGTCACTGAATTCATTAAACCCAAAGGTAAAGATAAAACCCCTAACGAAAAAAATATTAGTTGCAGTAGAAAAGAAATGGGTTCTGTCAAAACTGATACTCACTAACATTTCACGAAAACTTTAAGATTGGTTAATGTTCAAGAAAATTTTCAAAAAATTATATTTAAATATTTAACAGCCATTAAATTCAGTAGATTTCGACGGAAGTCAATAAATACCCTGAAAAATGCCCAAATGGGAGTATAGGGTTGTATTTCATGCATAGGTGATCAATATGACATCACAACAAGTCTTATGACTATGAAAACAACAACAACAAAAACAGGCAAAAACCAAAAATGCGAGAAAAGGTCGAAACCATTTAAACCCTAAGCTTTTCTCTGAACACTTTATCTTATCTGGGATGCACTCTAAGTTTCGTTTAAGTCAATAGGAGCGGTTAAATTCAGGATAATGAGATAAGAATTCAAAAGTACGAATAATACGGAACTATCCAAAATTTTTAAAATTTTTTGAAATCTTGTGTCATTGAACTCATATAACTAAAAATTGGGAGATAAAACTGCTAGCCAGATCAAATTTGGTTACAGTAAAATAGACGAGGGCACTGTTATTGCAGAGACTGACTTACCATTCACGATAATCAGTTAACGATTGTTTAAACTTGAAAAAATTTTTCGAAAATTTATTTTTAAAGAGTTAACAGCTATTAGCTCTGCTCTCAAAGCACTAGATTTGTTCGATTAAATCTCATTATGGAACATATTGCAATTTTATTCAATTTGTTCGTGCCATAAGACTCCAAAAAATTATTAAAACCTCAAAAATAAATTCAAAATTTCTTTTAAAAATAAGAAAACTCAGAGTCGAAGCCAGAAAAAAACATGAGCAATTCCTTGAAAACGATTTTTTTTGTTCACTGGGCTTCATTTGACTGTAAAAGAGGTTTGTTATTAACAGAGACTCGATATGAAAATTGACTATTCTCTAGGTGAATTAAAAAAGAATAAAAAACTGAAAAGTTTTGTAAAAAGAGAGCTCTCAAACAGAATTCGATTATTTTTTGATAGTGAACTTCCCTATGAGACCAGAACTAGTCTTTTTATCGCCTTTAGTCTATTAGGTACACACAATTGGTTCTTTTTGTTGCACGAAATGTAAATTTGAACTACTATTTTTTGGTAGAAAAGCTCTTAATTTGAAGAAAAATTACACTAAACGTGAATAAATTCAAGCCAAATATCCCGTGTTCACACAAATTTTCAATCCCCGATAACTCCTCGAAAAAAACGAAATTCAAAAAAATCTTTTTAATTTTGAATTTTACACTTGAACAGCTTTTCAAGAATACCATTCACATTTCTCTGCGATGAATATTTCGATCGGCCAAAATTGACTGAACAAAAAAAACCCATTTGAGTATATAGTTCCCCCCCAACAAGTGGGGTCGGAACAATAAAATTGTAACATAATTGTGGAAAACTGACGCGGTTTCAGTCAATTGTTTGACATTCACGAAGTTGTAATACATATCATCTCTTGTGGTTCGAAACCACAGACACCGACAGTTTTCTACGTTTAAAACTAAATATACCGAACGTTTTTACTTTTCAAAACCGATTATAACCGATGATAAGTTTTGTACAATTAAAACCGAAAATACCGATAATGAAAAAGAGAAAATGTAATAAGGACTTTCGTCGTGTTTAACAAAAACCAAAGTTACAAAAAATTTTCTTACGTTTGAAAACGACGATTTCTGAACTGGGGCAGAGGAAAAAGCCATTCAATGGTAAAACTATCAATACTCTAAAATTTTCGAAAAGTTTGTTTATTGTATAGATTTTTTGTACAACAAATTTTTCTGTGGGTTTTACCTAAGTGTAGTAGATTGAAAAAATCAAATGCCAATTTTTTTCCATATTTTTGCAATATTAACACTTTAATTTTTAATTTAGACATGCATTAGCCAGACAAAATTTATCGTCGAAGAGTTTCACCAATTTCATTGCATCTCGTTCGAATTTATACTCAAACTGCCAATGTATTAGATTCAAGATCAGCAATGTCTGCAATAAAAAGCCGTGATAGAGTAATGCTGAACATTATTTACAATAAATTTTGAGCCAAGCTACTATTGATTTACTGGTAACTAGGTTAAAAACAAAAGCATGTGTAATTCCTTAACCCATTAGAAATTCAGAATAATCCTCGAAAATATACAATAAGGTTCACCAAAACAACTAGATTTAAGATTTCCTGACATGTCTGGCTATTTTTTTAATACTCGCATTTCTGCTGACGGCCCAGCCAGTAATTCAAAAATAACTTTCTGGTCTTTCCCAGTAACTGCAGCAGCAAGCTAAAGTCAGCAAAAGAGTTTTTCTTCTTTTCGGCCGCATAACAAAAGAATGCAATTACTGCTGATTTATTGGCGAATAGATATTTTTCCTCTGTACTCGGGCACAAAGTCCAAAATTTGGACGCTAAAAATTTTCTCAACATATATATATATATATATATATATATATATATATATATATATATACATGTATTAGTTCAGAAAAATTGTCATAATGTGTATGTGTGTGCGTGTAAAATTTTAGATATCAGCAAACGAAACAAAAAATTTTAAAAATTAAAAAACTATCACTATCGGAATAAAAAAGTTCACATATTCCATATTTTTGCTTCATTTTTTAGATCAATTTTTGTCTCTTCAACTTTTTGTGGACATCCATTGTGGACAATTTAAACCTTTTCAATAAGGAACCGCTGAAGATGGTACGTTTGATTTGAAGAAAGGTCTATTTTCATTGCGATATAATCGGGCCAGGCTTTCATGCTGATCCGTGTTAAATAGTTATGGAACAGCTACCAGGTTAAACCAGTACAACGGAAAAACTACAATTTATATGGTTATAGTTTGTACGTTTATCAGCAGTTTAAAATATGACCACCAGGGTTTTTTCATGAAGGCAATAGTCAAATAAACCCGCTTTTAAAGAAACTACTTTTCTATAGATGTTTTCAGAAAGCAGTTTTTCGAACACCTTTTAAACCGAAATTGTACACCTTTTGAGGAAACGCTAAGGAGGTCTCTGAGAGCTGATTTCGGTGAATGTTTTAAAAAATAAAGTTTCATCTTTAAAAACTCTAATTCGGAAATATGTCAACGCTGATATTGCTAAAAGTCGTTTGGTTTCAGTATTTTCTGCAAAATTTTTTGTTGTTAATTGTTAAAATTTTGTTTTCTCCTCCTTTTTTGTTAGCGTGGTAGCGTTGAAGTTCTTTTAATTGTTTCATCGGAGAAATTTTCTCCATCGCTTCTCACCGCATTTCATTGCTTCTTATAAAAAGCAACGCAAATAAAGCACAACTGATAGGCTTGATTAGATTCAAATACAAAAAAATAAATGCACACTGATGTGGAGGAAGCTGTGGCTGCAAAGCAAGAAGTCAAGGTTTCCAAAAAGGATCTAGGAGCTAATTTTTTCAAGATTTGCTGTGTATGTTGTAGAGAACTATACTTCATCAGTAAAATCATTGCAATCCAAAAACTCACCACTTTTATCAAAAAACGCCATTAAGAGAAATTCGGCATTTGCGTCGAACATTTCTAAACGCAATTCACTGTAAATATTATACTCTTTCTGTGAAAATCTTCAGCGTGAGCAGTTAATAAACCCGGGATGTCATTTCATTTCTTCTGTGAGATGCGTTTAAGTATGCATAACTGTGTGTATGAGTGTGCATATGCGAAATTCAGGGTGTGCTAGTCTGTGTGTGTGTGTGTGTGTTTGCGGGTACGTGTGCGTCTCTCTGTGAGTAAGAGCATGCGTGTGTGGGTGGATGGGTGGCAGAGTGTGCCCGATGTTATAAATCAATGAGAGTATCAATATCATCTACTTCTTGTATAAATTGTACCAGAACTTCTCTGTGCAAATTCGAAATATAAGTTTTTTATTGGTAAATTATAATTAACTTGGTTTTGGTAACTATGGTAATTAATTCAACAGATCAGCAGTTCAATAATTCTAAATTCAACTTTCCATTTTAAATTTGCACGCGTGAATTGTTCGTTTATATTCTCCCCACTTTGATCAGGTAAGAATAAAAACTCGCCATTGAAGGATTTAACAAATTGTGAATGCAGTTGTACTTTCAATTAGATTTCTTTGAGAAAATTCGTTTCCTTCGGTGATTTCGAGGTTTCTCTGCTGATGTATGAGGACAACAAATGGTAAAATTAACTGAAGTCCCCACTCATTGGGTGACATTTAAACACAGAAGGTCTCCCCTCTCATAAAGTGAGTCCGATGTCACGTAAGGTTAGTGAGTTCTGGAACCAGAATTTCCTGACCCTCTCATTGGGCATATCGGCACAATTGGATGCGACAGTCTCCATCAATTCTGGCTCATAATCGCGAATCTCTTGCAATCAGCACAGCAGCTGAGCCACGCATGGCACTTATTGATACCGTCTGTGCGAGGCGACTTAAGGCTTCTGATTGACCTGAGGGCTCGAAACCTTTGTTATCAGATAAAAGAACTATTTTTTTCAATGTTTTCCGCGTTGTTTCTGATAGTCCGCCAAAAGTTTCTAACGCCAATAGTATGAAGTGGATGCCCATATCGCTGCACTTCTGGTAATAATGCCCAATCTTTCTGTCTTCTGCTAGGGTTAGAGCAAAACCATATGTCCTCGCCGCATCTGAGATAAGACTGGCTTGCAGTGGGGACGTAATAGTGACGTCTAAGGCTGCGGGTTGTCCTGCTATAAAACTGAGCAAACACACGTCGCCTGGTCTTAATTTTTTTTCCGGCAGTAGATGTTTTTGCTCACATACAGGGGAAATATTGGCCGACGAATAAGCTGCCATTATTGCGTCTTGTGCTCTGTCACGACGAGAGATAATATCGCCACGCCCGTGACATGAAACGGCATGATCTCCAAAAATGTCCAAAATGGCTGACTTACAATATGGACTTCTCCTATCCGAGTCATGGAGTGGAATTCCTAAACGGTATTTCAGTGCAGCTCAGAAATCGTTAGTTTGAAGTTGTAGGCCAAGAACACGGATAGGTGCTGCCATCAACCAAGCTCCTGATTAAAGTAGGGAAAGAGATAGAAGTCTAGTTTTTTCTCTGGTGGAGGTTTGACCTTCAAGAAGGTTGCTTCAAGCCGCATTTTCAAGTTATTCTTGAATTTTCTGTTGCGTCAAATGAGGAATCCCTAAAGTGCTAAACTCCTCCCCTAGGTCTGTGAAACTACTTTCGTGAGTTAGGTTCACACCAGTAATTTTTTCTACTATGTTTGCTGACTGGGATAAGGAACCAACATAAGTTGCTTTGAATTGGTTCAGAGAATGTCGAACTCCAGCTCTTGTTTTATTGACAGGCATGCTTGTTGGCAGGCATGCTTGGTCCCATGAGTTGATGCTGATTACAGAACCCAATATGTTTTTAAAAGTTGTTCGCTGGAGATGATAAAATTTTTCAAGTTTTTTGTTACTCCCAGTGGACGGAGTGTTGCATCTCAACGAAGACACCAATATATATGCAGCCAGACAACTACGCAAAATTCCAAGAGCGCACTGAGGGTCCTCTATATAGCCTAGATTTTCTAACACCTTCTCGATTTTTTTACCCGTTTTTCTAAACAAGACGCAACAAAAGTGGGTGTTCCAATTGCTGCGCCCAAAATTTCGATTCCTTGTTGGCTGTTTCTATTTATCCTGCTATTAACAGCATTAAAACACGCGGTGGACCACAACTCGCACTTGTCTTTTCTTAGTTCAAGGCCACACTTGTTGCCGAGAGTTGCTAAAATTTCTAACGATTCACATAGCTCTCGTCCGTACCTGCTATAATTCCATCATCAAGGTACCAAGAATTCTGCATAAGATTTGGTAACTTATTGTTGAGTTCTTTGATAATGGGCCAGAGTCCTAAAGAAAATAGTAAGGCCTCCAGCGGGTCTCCTTGTTGGACTCCTGATTGACTTTGAATATGAGGTGCATTAAAAAAGAGCTTGCTATGCTGAGAATAGCAAAAAGAAGCAAAAGGGGCTGAAGCGGGAATGAATTTTCGCGCTGCATCTAACACACTGCTTCTCGTAATTGAATTGAAAGAATTTTTGAAGTCAATTTGAATTAGGCCCGCTTTTGAAAGGTTCGTTTTGTTGCATGTACAATGCTTTCAGCACCGCATTTAACTGCTACACCAAGTTGTCTGGATGAAAAAAGTTCAACAGCCGCAGAACTGGCCTCTTGCTCAATACATTTGGCTATGAGACGTCAAAAAAACTTCTCCCACAGCGATTGACCGTACACCTCCTTTTGTCTTTTTCAGCGCTGTAAGCGACGCAGAGCAAAAAGTTGGTGCAACAAAACTGGGGAGCTGTCCTCTGCTAGCCAAATTTACTAATTTTGTGATGCTTGAAACCGATTTTTTGGACAGATCGGGGACTGCAATCAGCAGAATGTTTTGTTTTAACCTAATTATCCAGATGAGAGCAGATAAGAAAATTTCTGTTTAATGATTTTGGACTTTTTGTAGACGTTTAACACCGTTCATACCCTTAATTCAATCGTCTCGAGATTTTGACGAGGTTTAAGCTTTCTTTTCCCAGAAAATTTAAATTACATTACTTGGTTAATGGCAAGCATGGTTGTAATTTAAATCAACAATCCACTAATTGAGTTTAGCGCCCCCTTCCTTTTGTTCAATTTCGTCATCTATTTTCTTCTTACTTTCGACTCAAGCTCTTTGTTCAGTTCCCAGCTCCTGCGGGAGGTGAGGCGACTCAATTAATAAATAAAGCCCCTTCTCATTCGGTGAAATATTATTTCCGCTCCAACACTCATGGAATCGTTCTGCAAGATTGTGGCTCGATTTATTGATTTTCATAGATCACCCCACAATTTGGGCGAGATAATATGAATGGAGCGGTAATTGGTCAAGGTAGCTTAGGACTTCAGCTGCCTTTCTTCAAAAATTTTAGCTCCTTGAATTTCATTTATGTCTCGAAACAATAATTAAGCATGTGAATTTTTGTCCAAAAAAAATCTTTGAGCCGAAAAACAAAAACGAAATATATTGATAGTATCTTGCTATCATTCGTGGTAAGACAGCGTCATAATATGTACATAAATTAATGTTGCGCGCACTTCGAGAACTATAAGGAGATCTCAGCGCTTTTTTTGAGATTTTCTCATTGGCAGACTTTGATAACGTATCGTAGTTGTTGTCACGAAAGCCATATTCATACATTCCGCGCCAAGATGTGTCAAATTTCATTTCACTGAAACTCAACTTTAACTGACTAGTTTAACGTAACTCTGCGATTGCGGTTTTCACAGCAGCACGTCCATCTTAGTGACAGTTCAGTTTGATTATAACCCTCATCTGTCTGGTATTTTGGTTTGAGATTCCAAACTCTCACAAAATAGAAAATACAAAAATTCCATTAAAATGTCGCTCGTTTCCAGAACTTAAAATTATTATTTAATTTAGTATTATTAGCTTAACGGCATTTATCAGCTCTTAAGAGGTGATAACCGCCGTTAAGTTGATAATTATGAAGAATGTGACATTCTCAATTCCGGTTCTATTATGACGCAATGTTCTCCTTGTGATTATTGGGCTCTCGCAAAATGAAGCCATGAGTTGGTAATCATGATCTTTTGGTCTGAACAGAAACAACTCGCTTCACTTTTGTATGATGCAATTTTTGAAGCGCTCTATTGTGATCAAGGCTGGTTGACTTTTGCCTTCAAAACGCAGCAAACGACGCTATTAGCAATGTTCGAGAGAATCGGAATTAAGAGGACAGTTTTTAACTGTTTCCTCAACGTAAGGAAAATAGTGTTTTAGCAATATTATTTGCAAATTATTGTTTTGACTGGCATTTTTGAAAATGACCGGTTTATTCCAAACAGTCCAGGCAAAAACTTGGCTGACATCGCTTGTCTAAACGTTAGTCTGGGAGCTGAGAACACTATGTGACATTGCTTCTGCTGCCTTTTGGTAATGTTAAAAATGTAAAACTCAAATATTAATATTTTTGATGCCGCTAAAAAAATTATCGACAAACCGCTAAGAAATTTATTATTAATTCATAAGCAAGTTAACGATATTAGGATTCATTGAATTTCGCTACAATATTATTTCACGCAGAATTGTACATACAAAAATATATATGTTTACAATTAAAAATTAGAGAGTTTTGAGAAATTGTTCAAAAATGTTTAGATCATGGATATCTTGGTAAAAAGTTAATTACTGTTCAAGAAAAGTCAAAAACGATCATTTGTCTTTAAATATTTGAAGTATATCACTCAAAATTTTGTCAAAAACGCAAACATTTGGAACATTTGGCGGTTTGTTGTGCGCGCAAAAAATCAAGGATAGGTCTGATATTACTATGCATTCTTACAATCAGATTTTTTTTGTTGCTGCCTTTTTTTTTCAAATATTTTGCTTATGTTTTTTTAAAAAAAAATTAGGACAAATTCTTTGTTTATGGCTCTTTTAATGACCACTTGTAAAAACGTAAAAAGGGGCCAAATGTAGATATAGTTTGTTTTCAGAGAACCTAAGCCTTTTTATGGCTTTAAAGAATAGATTTAGAAAACTTTAACTGAGTTGTTGCTTTGCACTCAAGTTTTATTCTTTTTGCAGTCTTATTACTCATTCTACCATTCAAAGATCCAAACGGCTTCTTTGATTGTTGTAAAATAACCTTTACTATGTAGTCGGTTGTTACCTAATTTCTCATATGTCATTGAATGTGTTTGTTTCAAGGAAACTGCAGCGATTTTCGGAACTTGTCAACTTTTGTATTGTTTATGTCAATTTTTAGCTTATTCTAGTCAAAAAGAAGTGTAACTTTCTTTCTTTTAGAACAAAAACTGAATTTGTGGTGAATTAATTACAAAAAAAACGGTTTCTTGGTTTTGGTACTACAAGATTTTGTACAAAATTTTGTGATTTTTGTGCATAATTACCGATTTTTGCCGTTGTTTGTGTTTCTTTGGCAAAGTGTGAAATTACTTAACAGTCTAACTGAAAAATGTTTCAGAAGATTTGTACTTGAATATATTTATTGTTTGCTTAACAAATAGTTATATGGGCTGCGACACCGTTCTCTTGCAGTATTTGGTAATTTTTTTATATTTGCCCTCCTTTTGTTGCTAATATTTTGTCGTGTGCCAAGTAATGGGTAATTAAACGTCCCAGCGGCCATCTATAGGTAACATAAATGAATATAAAAACTGATTTTGTATATAAACAATGGTTTTATTGTCTTTCCAATTAAATTTTTTTCAAAAATTTGAAAGTTTTCAACTTATTCCTTTGTGTACTTGTTTGCGTTTTTTTTCGTATTTCAAAATGTTGTACCATTTGCGTTTCGTAACTTAGTTTCACTATTGACAGATCTTTTTATTGTTCTGTTGAACCAAACAAAAATTTTTCTGATTGATGAACGTTTTGACTGACGTCTTCAGGGCTTAGACAATTTGTTTCATGAGATTTTTGTGAAATTTTGATAATTTGCAATTATTATTGTGGTTTTTGCTTTCTTTTCGGGATGGTCGTCGTACAAAAAAGATTTTACAATATTCAAAGGAGAAGCAAATGAAGATTTGATTTTCTCGCCCGTCAGCATTTTATAAATTGAATGGCTTCAACACTATGGTTTCGTAAACTTATTTGTGAAATTTTTAGTTCTGCTAGCGTTTAATTTTATTTTATAGTCTTTTTACTTAGCCTCAAAAATAACAGTCACAGTGAGTTTTCAAAGAATTTGCAAGAAAAATTGTCTTCTCTTCAAGTCGAAAGCTTATGTTCGCTATGAATTTTGAAACCGTTTGATAAAAAATAGTGGATTTCTGAGATTTGACTATCTTATTTCTGTCAGCTTGTAGCTTAGCTTCTCTACAGAAAAGTCACATCAACTCTCTTTTGAATTACAATTAGTTCTTTAAAACGGTTTTATGTTAATTAATTAGCCTTTGTTCTTGGTACAACCGGTTTTCAAAAAAGATTCACGTTTTTTGCATATTAGCACATTTTTATAGGTTTTTGTCTTCTTTTCACAGTATCACAAAAATGTGTGGTCCTCTGGTCTTTTGGGAAAATGCATTCCAAAATCTCAAAAATTTCTCATGTTTTAGTGAATAATTTATTGTTTAATTGGCTGGGATATCGTTTTCGTGCAATTTCTTTCATGCAAACTTTTTCGAGCATTTTTTTTCTTTTTGACTGTATTTTTCGTTCTTTTGTAGTCATATGAATTGTGCTGAATAATGAAAAATCTAAATTGCTCTCTATAGAGAAATAAAATAATCTCACAATGATTTCATTTGATGCATAATGTTTTCAATCAGTTTGGCATTTATTCCTTTGAAAAAAGCAATGTTTTAATAAACTTTGCCCCTTTTGCCTATTTCTTGCCAACTTGTTACCAAGTCGCATTGAGGAAAGTCGCGCAAATTTTTTCTAATGGAGGAGAAGTTAATTTTATTAAGTATATGTTCTATCTGATGCCATATTGATTTGGTTTTCAATGGTTTTCAAATACTGGACAACTGGTTTTGGTCGCAACTAATATTTGTAACCATTTGACTTTTGTCGCCGTTTATTCTGGTAGTCTTGTTATGGTAGTCACAGGTCTCATTAGCCCGCTAAAGTAGATTGTTTTTTTCGTTTAGTTTCTTGAACGAAGTGTTGATATGTTAATTTTTTTATGTCTTCTTCATTTGGTAAACAATTAAGTGAAAAAGGTAGATGAGCGAGGTCTGAACTTTAAGTGCAAACGAACATTACCGAGCCTCCTTGTTCTTGTGTAGGTTGCCAATTATATCATAAAAAGTATAAAAATCGTCATAATATCTAAATAGTTACTTTTTTTTAAAAAAAATTGGGACGTAATACCGCGAAGCTTCAAATTGTAATCATTTATTATTTTTCGTATAATTGGATGAATTTGGATGTGTTGGTGATGTCGTTTTTCAGTTGGAGAGAAATTCGAGTGGTGCAATTGATCGAGTGTGGTGTTGGCTCTTAAGAGAAAAATTAGGGTTCTCAAGAGTTTATCGCTTTTTTGCAATTGCTTTTCGAAGATTATTCCTACATGTTATTTTTTTGTTTATCTCTTCCCCATTTGGTAAAATAGAGGGTGAAAAATGTAGATGAGCGGGGTCGGAACTTTATGTGCGAACGCACATTACAGAGCCTCCTTGTTTCACTTATGGCACAGCCAATTACCTGAAATTATATTTTAATTACTTCAGACCCAATTGAGAAACTCAGTTGGTTGAAGAGCCATTATTTGTATGGGAACGAGTGTGGTAACCGGTATGGTAACCAGCATGGTACTCTTTGACAATTGCCAGTTACCTCTTTCTAAATTGAGCGAAGAAAGTTTTTTTTGCAAGACCCCAAACCCAAACCTACATTGATGATCCCTGCACCTCGTTATAATGAGTGCTCTTCTATTAGGAATTGTGTCCTACCCACAATCCCATAGACATATCTCTCTACATTTGCTCAGTTGAAGGAATTATTTCAGAAACAAACAACCGAAATGGTAACAAGCGTTCAAAGATCAGAACTTGAAAACCAAGATTCGCCGATAAACTTGCGTTTAATTCGTTGAAGTCAAGAGCGGTAAAGGAGAAAACAAAAAAAAAAAACTGTGTCAGAGAGAAATACGGACCTCCGGTGGAAAAATATGTGCGATAAATTGTCGTTTCACAACTCTCTCCCAGCAACTAAAGCCCCCAATCTCTGCCAGTCCAGACAGCTGCTCTATTCATGGCCAATTTATTCTTGATTCTTGAAAAATCATAGCAAGCAAAACAAAGAAAAAATTGTTTTAATAAATGGACGCTAAATTAAGCGCCAATTTAGACACAAAACAAGGCGGCTCAGCAATGTGCAATGGCACATAAGGTTCCGACCCCGTCCATCCACAATTTTGCATAATTGTCTAACAAATGAGGAACAGATAGAAAAGCCAAAAATTACTTTTTGGGAATCCCAAAAAACCCAAAAAAGCCCAAGTATTTTTCAAAAAAATTGTGTATGAACGATAAGATAGCCTCCAAAACAAATAACCCAGGGGAGTAAAAATTGAAGAATTAAATTGCTGTGATATGCCAATATTAAGAAAGCGGGTCAAGACGAACAGCAAAATCAAACAACAACAACAACAACAACAAACATTAATTACATCGAAAACTTTTTGTTCATTTTAAAAACAAAATTTAATAAAAAAGTCAACATATCGTCAGATGATCCTAAAACCAAACAAAATAACTTATAAATCACCAGAAAAGATATGGACCAGTCCATAAAAAGGTTGGGTAACAATTAGACAAAAAAGAATAAAAACAGTAAAATTAAAAAATTCGATTTTTTTTTAAAACAATTAACTTCAAAGTAATTAAAACCATTAGGAATCAAGTAAAACATCCCGAAAATTTACTATTGCAATTGCTTCTATAGAAGGGCAATAGGACCTGTCCTTATTCATATCTTTATGCGGCTAAAAAGAACTACACAAAAACAACAAACAATAATTCAATTGAAACTGGCCAGAAAACGCTTTCAAAACCGTCAAGCCATAAGTCGGCCCTCAAAATATATTTCTTTGCGCCTTCTTCAAACACCCAAATTTTAGTATTTTGCCATTTATTAGTGAGACTAGGTAACAAGTAGACAAAAACAGAAAGGGGCAAAAGTATGTAATCATTTTGATTTTTTTTTCGAAACAAAATTATATCCAAAGTAATGAAAAACATTAATTACAAAAATGAAATACTTAAATAGGGCAGTTTATTCATCCAAAGGAATTCTTCGAGACCTGCAATTATCTAGAATAATTCTTGCGTCTACAAAAAGAACGTCAAACATGACAAACTCAAATTAATATTTTTTTTTTTGTAAAAAACCGGTGTCGAAGTCAGTAAGGTCATAACGCTTTCTTTTTAAAAAAAATAGATTTTGGGACATCAATCCCTTTTGACACTTTCCCTGGACACCCATAATGATATTTTTGACCTGTGATTATCAAGATTCGGTACCAAAAAGAAAAATAAAAAGAACAAACTTGCGAAGTTAAAAAGTTTTTTATTTTTAATTTTGGAAAACGATTGTTTTCAAAATAATGAAAGCCATCAGCTATCAACTAATGTCAGAATATCGGCTCTTCTACTCTTCCATAAAAAGCCCGTGAAACCTATCACTATATAGGAAATTTCATACAACTGAAATGACAATGTAAAAATGACAGTTAAAGACAAAATTAAAAAACTCAATTAATTCCTTGAAGAAAGAAGTGTCGAGACCCTTAAAACGATAAGCTATATCTCTAAAGATTTTAATATGTTCAATTGTGTTTCATTTTGAACGCTAATAATCTGATATGAGAACTGTCAATAATGTGATAATGTGACTAGAAAACGCGAAAAACTGGCAAATTTCTTAAAACAAAAAATCTAGTAGTATCAAAGCCAGAAAACAGTAACTTCAGGTTTAAAAACGCAATCGAGACTAAATTTCAAATCAGTAAATGAAGAACCATTCTTTCTTTGCTGAAACTAAGCTGCAAGTTGACCAAAATAAAAAAAATGGAGGAAAAATAAAATTCATTAAGCCAGTATTTATTTGAAAATCAATTATTTTTAAAAGTTCAAACGATCATAAACTTTCAAGTAAAAAACTAAATGCATTAACTTGGAGCTGCTTAGGAAGCCAATTGGACCTATCACTCCTGAGCTTTCATTTGATATGTTCTGTTCTTTATTAAAAAAAGGTCTTTTTTCAAAAAAAAAGACGGACTGATTGCAATCCGAATTCTTTTTGGATTGTAACAGTCCAAGATTGGCCCAAAACTAGCCCTGTTAATGCTTATTGTCCGTTAGGAACTATTGATTTCTTCGAATATTCTGATATAGATAATTTGTTAGTTGAAAACAAATAAAAAGTTCTGCGTTTTTAATATTAAACGAGTAAAGCTAGCAAAAAACGGCAAAGTATTAATTACAGAGAACTCTCAGAGGAAGTTGAAGTAGGAATAGCCCCTTTTTGAGTCTACAAAGATTGTATTAGTGTTGTTTGGGGGTGCGGTGCCGGCAAATTTTATCAAAGTGGACTAAAGTAGCATATTTCGTGCTGTTTTTGATGAAAAACGCTGAATTTTGAAATATTTATCCAGAGTTTTCGACCAAAAAAATTAAATCAGAATAATCAACAGGGCTTGTTTGTCCTTAAAAAAACGACACTATTCTTAAAAGTTTCTACAAATTTTAGCAAAATTGACGAAAAATTAGTAAAAAATTTCGGAAAATGTGAATGAAGCAACGTGAATTCACTCTACTTTTCTCAGAAGTTTAAACCTCGATAACTCCCTGTAGAAAACGAAAATTAAAAAATCTCTATAATTTCATATTCTACGCTGGACGAGCTTTCTAATGAAACCAGTCTCAACTCTCTACGATGAATATATCGATCGGCGAAAATTGACTGAACAAAAAAAAACCCATTTGAGTATATAGTTCCTCCCCCCTCAAGAGGGGTCGGAACAATAAAGCAAATGGTAATGAAAGGTCAACGCTATACTTAATAAAACAATAAAATTATTTAAAATAAACGTTAAATTAATCACTCATAATGCAAGATAAAGTCTGAGTTAAGTGAAAATCTAAATTGGTAAATTTAATTAAGTTATTATGCAAGCTAAATGCTACAGTATGAAAAATTGTCAGTAAACTAGTAAAAAATTTAGGCGCAAGGTCACTTTAAACGCTACATGTTTTTAAATTATCAAGGATGGTGGTGAATTTAGGTGGTAATAGGTGGTAAATTTAGGTGGTAAATTTGGTAATAGGTGGTAAATTTAGGCTAAATGTCTTTTGTAATTTTATCAAATTCAGTCCAAGTCCTTTAAATGTTTGGTAGTTTTATATTTGACATCTCAATCTCAGTTAAGGATATACTTTGCTTCGACAAAATATGATTAGTTGGTTTGTTATCAAAAACAACCGTTGGTTTGTTATCATATGAAAAAAAACATTGTTAGGAGGACAGTTAAAAAATTTGGAGTTGAAGTGCATCAGCTCCGAATCTACATAGTGCTCATAATGGGATATTTTTGAGCTGTCGGCTATGAGCCATCCATATAACATTCGTTTGCGAACTTGTCGAGTGAAAGTTTGGTCACAATGAGCAATAATGCGGTTGCCGCCCATTCTATTTATAATTTTACTCGAATAAATTGTTCCATCCGGTTCAAGTCACCTTGCAACTTGATAAAATTGTCGATTTAGTACATCAATTTATTAGAGTCTTGTGAGTTGAAAACTGTTTTGATCTGGCGAAAAGAAGAGTGGGTACGGAAAACCAGAAAAGACGAAAAAAACACATTCTACTCAGAGAGAAATTTAAATCGTATTATCTTCCTTGATTGCTGCTTATTGTTTTTTTCTAGTTTGTGTGTTTGCTAAAGTTAGAGGAGAAATTCATTTTTTGAACAAAAAAATTATTCCGCTAAGATATATAAATTGTTTCTGTTGATTCGATCAATACAGCGCCAAGTAGCCTATTTCGTGGAATCCAGCATAATTGCAAAAATATATAAACGCGGCCCAGAGTTCCAAGATGTAGTCGAGTAATCCAAAGCATCCAGTGAATATTAAATCAATTGAGCTCTGAAGAATCACCAGGAAGTAATCGAGAGATCTGAGTTCTTCTTTTTTCGAAACTATCCATAGACATAAAAGGTTAGCCATAATTACAGCGCAGAATACAGGACCCTTAAATGGTATATGGATTTAGGTTCAACTGATTTGTACCAAATATCAAAGTTTCTCCAGAACTTTTTGAACACTATTGGCCAAGTACCTTGTTGATAATTATGTGAAAAGACAAAAGGAAGAAAAGAAGAACGCCTGTCTTGTTTTTGCTCTAAGCATTTTTAAGACGTCCAGCTATATTAAGCAATTCGTAAAATGCTGCAAAGCAAAGATATTTTTTTTCGGAAAAATAGCTGAACTGTTCATTAATGGCGTTTAGTTAAATTACATGTAATCGATAATTTCCAGGGCCATCTGGTTTTAATCTTCTATCAGGTCTATTCCAGTTGTATCCCAAAAATTATTTTGAGTGACTGCTTATATTCAATGCGAAGCAACTTTTTTCTCAAAAGTTAAAATCTGGAATAACTTTCAAAGATGAATGAGAGTATGGTATGTTATGAGGGTATTTTCACTCTCCGATATCGATATATGCCAAATTCCTTGAGATTGTCTGCAAAATTTTGTTAATTTGGAATTATTTAATGGGATGACATTGCATCTGGTAGTATGTATGGCTTTGTTATCAGCGTGAATAGAACAAACATTGAAAGTGCTCAAGTCTTGCTATTAATGTTCAAAATTTGAATAAAAAGTTGACTTGATTCATTAAAGTTTTACAGAAAATAGTCGTCTTGAAAAGACCTGATGAGACTAAAACATTACATACTTCTGCCGTTAAAGAAATTCTGATTAAACTGCTCAATTTCAGCCAGCTAGTTTTCAGTTTTGTATCTTAATACATTTGTAAAATTGGACTTACCTCCTTTTTAATTTGTCTGTACGTCCAGCCACTTGTTGGAAAAAAGGGTTTAAAAAATACTTCATTGCCGGCAGAGGCTTATGATGAATTTGTTTGCAGACAGGTTAATGTAAAAAAGGGGGCATGATCATAGCTCTCACAAATTACCATTCCAGCACTGGCAATTTCTTTCAGTTTAATTAACTTTTTCAAAATTGAGATCACAAACCATGAGCATTTCGGAGAGCAGTTTCGTGAGCAGAATTGAATTGTAAAGCTTCGGATGTGGATCGCGATAATCTTGGGGAAATAGTGTCTCAGTACTCGTGCTTGAAGACGTTGTACTGGACAGAAGAGCAGACAGGTAGCCCATGCTTTAAAACAAGCAATGAAAAGTTATTATTTTTTTAAGCAAAAAATGAATCAAAAAGGGATCTAAAACGCATTATTTCTATTCAAATATAGGAAACATAAACAGTTAATCATTATAGTATGCACATCACATTGAGCCCGATATTTTTTTTCTTTCACAGTGAAGAGGAGGAGTTTTCCGAAAACTATGTCAGAAATGGACTGAAATGCTCTCCATTTTGATGACACAGTGCATAAACCTTTTTTGACAATGCTCTGAAATATGCGGAATTTGTTTCAGAAAAAGATTAAAATGTTAGTGTGTTCTCAAAAATTAAATTACAGTCTCATTTATGTCGCAAAGCTCGTGATCGATTTTACCCTGTGAAACAAGCAATGGACTCTATATTTTTTCGCCACCTGTGAGAACCAGTCACAGCATGTACCCTTCTTCTTTGGTTGAGAGATCAGCCCAAATTTAACGCAACATCACAAGAGGTATAAGGGTTGGTAAGGCTACAAATAATCGCCAATTAGAGAAAACTCTCAAATCCTACAATTATTTAGGATCTGTACCACTTTAAACTTTCTGACAAAAATAACCCTAGTCCAGGAGACGGAACAAAAACAACAAAAAATCAGAATTTTAGGTTTTAGGTATGTGGGATTTTGTCGCTATCATTCGTTTTAGTCGTAAGCAGTGTCCAGTTAGTTAAGTTTCAGATTGTAAAAAATCTGTGGTATGTTTGGTTCAGAAAACGTAGGAGAAACTGTCTGTATGTTGGGTTTTAAGGGCAGATAATTGTCCGTTTATTCCATACTAACATTTGAGTTTTTTTGTTAATAATGTAGCCAGAGTTACCATAAATTTCAAAGAATTCCGATAGGAATTAATGAGGTTGTCTCACATTTGGAGAATCTGAGACAATTTCGAATGAAAAAATACTTTAAGGAAAAATACTTCTTCAAAAAGTCTTCTATTTTTGATTTTTCAATCTTTGAAATTTCCGCGTTAGTTTTATTCAGCTATAACGCTATTTCATGCAAAAACATTTCTACTTTTGTTTTTGTTGACTTGAAATCAAACCAAAACAACGACGGAGACAAAATCCGGGGACAAACAGAACAGAAACTTAGTCTGGAAAATTTCTTTTTTTAAAAGAAAAAAGTGTCAAATTCATTCAATTCGAAATACGCCTACGCATTAATAAATCTCGCAAATTAAACATCTCAAGAAGACACAGGCGAGTTATTAGAAAACCAATACGAATAAACAAATAGAACAATAGTATTGTGCATTGAAAGATAGCATTGAAGCGAATGAAGCGAAAAAGCCTTATCAAAAATTATTATGAACATTACGTACAAATAAGAAGCTTTGAATTCTTAAACTGCAAAACTGATTATAGTATTAAACAAATTTGATAGGAAATTCCTGAAGGCAGTTTTTTGGAAAAAATTTTGGAAGCAAAACTGAAAGCAAGATTTTGGAAAAAAAATTATGGAAGCAAACTTACGTCTTAGAAACTTTCTCTTCGGCTCAATTTTAACTATCAATCACAACGAATTTAACACTTCAACTTGCCCAATAAATTGATTGATTGGTTGTTTCAGTTACGGAGATTCCCTTCCACACTACAAACATAACCGATATTGCTCTTTTTTGTGTTTTTAGCATCATAGTTTGCGCAAGTGTTCAACATTTTCTCTTTAATGCCCAAGAAACAGCAAAATTGAGGTTATAGAAAATTAGAATATAAATAAGTTCTTTCGACAATTCAAGATCTATTTCGTGTAGCCTCGATTCTTAACTTTTAATTTCTTGGGCCTCCCAGGAAGACATACAATTACAAAACAAATAAAAGTAGGAAAAAATTTAATTGCAAACTAAATAGATTATCAAATTTATGACATGAATCAGCAGGACCCTTCAGCAATTTGTAGCCTTCAGCTAAGGATGCAATAAGGGAACCAAGAGAGCCAAAATCAGAAGGAATGGCAAAACACTAAAATATTTGCACTGCTTCCTAAAAAAACTGGCATTCAAGTAATTGAGATCATCGGCGATATAAAAAAACGCTTAAACAAAAAAAATTGAAAATTGTGTGCATTTTCCAAATTGATTTGAAAATTGAGGAATGAAAAATATTGGTACAAAACTCAGGAATATTTAGAATCTACGAGTGACTTGCCCAAATTATAACTGGAAAGAACAATTCCAAGATTTAAAAAAACGTATGAGATCGCGACTGAAGTACAACTCATCTGAAGTTACCTCTGAAATCTAACAAAACCATTGGCTCTTTTTTGAAACAATTAAGGTTTATTTCTGCTATTGGTAAAACCCACTGACACCTTTCTTTATTAATACTCGGCAAAAGGACAACAAAATGAAAAGCAATTGAGGAGAAAAATTTCAAAAAAGTCACCCATGATTTGTTGAAAAAAAAAAGGTATTCAGGTCGTCAAAAGCATTGGCTAAATGTTTAGTCTTCTGAACAGATAAAATTTAGCCTCGTTTCGAAACATTTTCTACCTGTCTTGAATGACACAAAGTTGCAAAACAAACCAAATGCATTATAAAGTGACTGAAAATGAAAACAGTCATATAATTTTTCAAACCCAAAAAGCGTCAATTATATTTTTTCAAACCCTTAGCGTAAATTTCACACAAATTAAATTAGTCATCATTACAACACGCTAATCAAGCAAAAGATCTTTTTAACAACCTTTCCTGAAAAATTAGACCGTGAAAAGAAACGAATAAGCGAAAACACATGAAAAAAATGACATATATTAACAAAAAGTTTTTTCACGTCATATAGCTACAGTTATTTACCTCCCAGTTTTGGTTCATGCATAACTAAAATCCCCAAGCTACAACATTTTTTAAATTGTACTCAAAATCATCAATGTGCAAGAGAAGAAATTTCATTTCATATATATATATATATATATATATATATATATATATATATATATATATATATATATATATATATATACTGTTAATTGGGTCTCGACTGGTGGTTTGTAAGAGTTTTGCGTGTTAAACCATTAAAATTTTTGTTCAAAGCGTTATGGAGTTGTTCAACGATCAAAAATTTTCTATCACTATTTCATTATGGCTATAAAACAGTTTAAACCATAAAAGTTGTTTTATTCTTTGCTGTTTGTGCTCAAAGGCTGAGGGGTGCTTCTTGCGTTACCGCAATAACAACATAAATAGCTCTTTTTTTGAAACTATAGCATTTAAAC
>NW_027453437.1:0-25304 GCF_964194025.1 Convolutriloba macropyga | reverse complement strand
CTATTTCATTAGGTAATGAAATGAAATAGCGCAGAGTATCTTTATGGCCCAGTTACAAATTGTGGTGTTACTATATGTTACACTTCTGTTTCGGAGAAAGTCCAAGCCTAGGTTTTACACCTAGTACTTTGCTCAATTCTCTTATAGTTATTTTTATAAAACTCCGTCATTGCCGATCCCAAGCCCGGAACGAAAAAGTAGGAGGGTAAAATAAACCACAACGTAACGGAAAAATATCAATTTCAGTTCTTAATTCGTCTTGAGAAAATGTTTCGACACAATATCAGCTAATTCATCATTACCAATGTCTTTTTCTGTGTCCTCAATCCTGCTAATTTGAAAAAAAAAACGGATTTAAAACACTGCCAGATTCTTGCATCAAGATAGATTAAGTTCTTGTAAGAATCTTGCAATATGTTGCAAGAAGTATGCATTCCCTCGCAAAACTGTTTGCAAGATTTTTGCAAAATTATGGGTTCTTGGATCACTGGGGCATTAGCAAGCGCACCTGAGAGGCGTAAAATTTACATGCCCACTAAACAGGGGCTGGTGGATGGGATTGTTACAGAATATATCACAATACATAGCATATAAATGTGGTTCAGAAACAACATGGGGACGGGTATAACAAAATAGATTGAAGAAAAAATCATTAAAAACCGAAAAGTTTTTTTGGAATTCTGCTTTTGTCTCCGTTAATACGCTCTAGTTTTTCATTGTCATCAACATTGATTTGTATTGGATTTCTTTACCGTATCCGCCCACTTTTGGAATTGTGATTAATGACAATCGAAAAAATTTACAGAATGTCATATAAACACTGTTCTTTAAAATATCAAAAACCATCAAAAACACTATTGCATGGTCAAGATCAAATTGATGCTTGAGACTAATTCATTGATGATGAAAAATTGCAACAGATTTCAATTCAAACATTGAAATTTTCTTCTCCTAATGGTTAGTATTGCTGTCAATGTAACATCGATTATTTAATGCGTTCCACTTACAGTATAACATTATTTGCTAACAGACGTCAAGCGTTTGGTGGCTGCAGTTAATATTCACCGTTATGTTGAGCAAGTATAGAACTGGAAGAATTTTTTGGAGTATGTTGTTTTTTTGGAATGTTTTCTTATGTAATTTTTGTGGCGTACATTAAGAAGATTAAAAAAACCAAAACTCATAAGGAGGACTCCGCGTCCCTGTTTTTTTTTGTTTCTGCAAGAGTGTTTCTGATCCCTGATCCCAAAATTGATATTTAGCTTTATCCTCACAATCTACATGTTGAAACGGTCGTATCAGATTTGACTCATATGAGCTGACCCGTAAACAAATTGTACTTTGTTTATAATCGGGCAATTTACATATTTGAATGAAAACAAGTTAAATTAAACAAAAACGTAAAAAAGAATAATTAACTCGCATTTTCACATAAATCTTGAACACGTCAAATGACGTAAATGGTGAAATAAATTTCACTATTAAAAAATTGCTTTGGGGTTTTTCTCAGTAAACATACGAAATTAACCAATATTCAGATAATTAGAAAATTATTTGGTAAGCTTGTAAAAGGTTAACGATTTGGTCGCTTGTAGAATTGCTGTAGCGGATTCTCCTAGAAAAATTTTTCCAAAAAGAAACTTGCAACTTTCAGAATTCAGTAGAACAATGACACAATGAGAGGCACCTCTATGGATTAAAACAAATGAAATATTCAAAAAACATTTTGAAATGTGTTAATTTGGAATATGGTAATTGAAAAAACCTTTCAAGATACAGACATTTCGTTAAATGAAAAATCTATGCTTTTAGAGAAAGCTGTAGTAATTTGTTAAAAAAACATTTGAGCGCACACTTTTATAAACAAACTGAGCATTCAGAATTACGTAATCCAATATTTGCTTTGTATGATCAAATCAGTTCAATTAACCTAAACCAATTTCTACTTGAACTACCTGATAAACAGATAGTGAGAACAAAATGAACATTGTGAAAACAAAACTGTTTATACACTCGTTGTCAAATGTAAATGGATAGAAGGCAATATTTCATGGCTTAATGGCTGTTTTGAGGTAAACTTTGACGGTATTTTATATCAGGCGAAGCAAAATCATCAGGAGTTTAATAGTTCAAATTCAGTAAAATCGAAAAACACACTTACAGAGAAAATCAAGAAACAGTTTGAATCCATCGTGAAACATGTTTAACGTGCTCACAAATTCGTTGATTGTACAACGTTAATTCATGCCTAAAAATGTGGAAAAATAGCCCGACTTTATTTGGGATTCAACTTACTGCTGCTCATGGAAAACTGGCCATCTATTTCGATTTTCTTTTTAAACAAGTTTTTTTTGAGCCTGACGTAATAAAATTCTGATGACTAGGCGTCAACTGATACATGAATCAGAAGATACAGCCAAAATTAATATAAACAAATAATGCAGTTTCCTAAAGTAGCGAAGCATTTCGTGCGTTAACTTTTGTCACTTCGTACTGTTTCTCTAACAATTGAAATTGTGTTTTCCCGTATTTTTCTCCCTTTTGTTCAGAGAGTTGCGGATTTACTGAAAATTTAAGTAGCATTTTTTCAAACTTTTCAATTCAATTGGAAGGTCTCTGTCAACTATTCTCTGTACACTGAGCATTGATTTCAAAAATTCATCACTCCCACTCCCTCAGTCTAGCTGCCACAAAATTTTAACGGACACTCAAGCTTCAGGACGGGTGTGCACCGGACGACGTCGTGTTTGCTCATACACTCCCGGATTTGAGTCTCAGAGCATCTCAGCGATGAACCAGTATATTTCAATAGTAAAAACGGAATTCAGTTCTGAAACCTTACATATCAAGAGTGTTTTATTTTTTAATGCGCAGTTTACAAGTGTACAAGTTATTTATACTTAAGATAGCTCGTAGGTAATTATCACAATACCCACTTTGCTAAGTGGTTACGTCATGCTACGCAAACTGAATGTTTCAAGCACCCACGCTGAAGAACGAATCGCCTATATGGCAGACGTTGTTGCCGGGAGTTAGTCTGAACACATTATTTTTCACGGAATTAATTGCAATCGAAAATGAAGACTAGACAAATTGTGTCATTACTAGACAATTGGTGTCTGTAAATTGTGTCATGACTAGACTAATTGTATCATGAATAGAATACTGGCCATCCAGGTGAAAATAGAATGCCTTTAGACTTATGATTAAAACAGGGCCCCATGCCGCGTCCGCCCTCAAGTTTTTTTTACAAAACCTGAATCCTGCGGAAAGTTGTGCTAGTTTTGAGCTTATACCAAAATGGCAAATTTTGAGATATTACAAACACATAATTTGCCAATGAAACGCATAACCAGCTTAAACTGGACGGAGTACGTCCAAAAAATGTACCTTGATATGCTATGTGAGGAATAGATGGATCAATATTACATCTCCACTCTTCAACCCGCATTTGGCCCATGTAACAGTGTCGCTCCAGACAAAGTCGTTCCAAACGAATCTCAAAATCGGACAAATTTGTGAACTTGATGATCTCGTTGAAGCAGTCGGAAGCATGGAGTTTGCCAAGTTTGTATTGTATGTCACAAACTGCAAAGCAACAAAAACTTGAAAAGATGCAATTTGTTGGGAACTATAAAAATCGTAATTTTGGTAAGATGTCATGACGTGACTTCAAATTTTCGTGATTTCATTAAAGCAATAAATAATAAACATGAATTTTGGTTTTTTTTCCCATTGGTAACATGGAAGTGTAATCCTCTCTATCCTCAATGATTGAAAACCTACATTGTCTCCTGAAATAATAATTTTGTAATATTGTAACAATCACTCATCTTACATAATACCTGTAAAATACACTGCCTGGAACTTAACACAAGACTATGAATACTCCGGTAATTCAGTGTTTCTTTTTTGAGAGCCAGTTGCTGGATGATTTAGGGTATTGTGGAAAACTCGATGACAGTTAGGGTCAATGACCCAGAGTTCATCAAAACTGTTTATCGTACATTCATCAAATATTTCCAAGCAAAAGAAGGATTACTTTTTGAGGAAACTACGAAGTGTAACAATACATGGTCAAAATTCTTGGAAGGACATTCAATTGCAAGGTCATTGGTCATAATGATAACTAATCGCTCAGCTTTGCTGAATAACTAAATTGAAACAATCAAATTTTGCTCGAGTTTTGGTTAATAACTCAAATTATAATTCGAAAATGCAAAACCCCTTATGTGCGGCTCTAGGTAACTGTCCTAGCGACTGTTTAGGGTAAACAATTTCTATCTCGCAATATTTTAATGTTCTGGGCGACCTTTTCCCGATAGTAAAAGTTAACAAATGTAACCAAATTCGCACTTTAATCAAAGTTAACAAATGTAACCAAATTCGCACTTTGTGCTTTTTAGCGCAGTCAATTGCTCAATAACGCAATTTGTGAACTATGCTAGGCTTCGTTAAAGCCAGTAAGAGAAACTGACTTTATGTTTTGCACAAAGTTTCTCTTACTTAGGAACTTCTTTCCTCAGAAAAAAGTTTTGAGAATATCAAAGTTAATTCTCTTTTCACAAGTCAAAGTAAAGTTAAGACTGTACAATCACTAATATGATCTACAGAAACAAGACACGATAACAAATAATTTACCGCTCAAAAAAGTGTGCTTTAATACGCACTGTATGACAGTTTAATAAGACAAAATTAACAGGTTTCTACTGATTTTTGGTAGTTTTTCAAGCTCCTTTTATGCTGCTAGTCACGTGGATTTACATGTCAAATTCAACTGTTGATTGGTGGTAGATAAGAATGTCGACAGAATGTGAACACTTTTCCATAACGTCACTTTTTCAGTGTAAATTTGATGTAATGGGAAATTTGTTAACCATGTAGAAGTTTTGTCGAATATTCTGTATCAATAACAGGATGATTCGCAATCCAATCGCAAAGAATCTGATGCAATACTGTTAACAGTACTCGTAGATATTGTGTTTTTGCTGTTAACTTTTGTGAACTGTATTATCCGCTATACTGTAGGTTACCGTTGCATTACTTGTTGCTCAATAATTCCTGATAACTAATTGCTCAGCTTAGCTGAATAACTAAATTGAAACAATCAAATTTTGCTTGAGTTTTGGTTAATAACTCAAATTATAATTCAAAAAAGCAAAACCCCTTGTGTGCGGCTCTAGGTAACTGTCCTAGCGACTGTTTAGTGTAAACAATTTCTATCTTGCAACGTTTTAATGTTCTGGGTGATCTTTCTGTATCAATAACAGGTTGATTCGCAATCCAATCGCAAAGAATCTGATGCAATACTGTTAACAGTACTCGTAGTATTGTTTTGCTGGTTGTTGAGGTAGTTCGAGTTTGAGTTATAGTTTGACTTCATGAATGACGATTGCGTACTAATAACAGTTGCTATATATAAATGTTGAAGAAATTGAACAAATTTGTATGGCTTCAGTAGAATGTAGCATTAATTTTCACTTGTCACGCTATTCTAGCTTTAAGGCTTGAAATGGCCTTGAAGCGCTATTCAATTTGGTAATTGAGTTAGTAAGCTCAGCCGCCACATCGCCGGCCCTGTTTTCCATCGCGAAAACATCTTTTCCAGTTAGTACTGGGGCGAGCTTCACTACTGGTCTCTTGTACACTCCGTCGTTCGTTCGAGCTATCGCTGATCGAATCACACCGTCAGACCCATCGATGGTCTCCGTAACTCGACCTAGGTTGTAAAATCCACGCTTGTCACTATCTTCGATCAACCAAACGAGATCACCTTCTTTGAGGGCTTCGTTCGATGTAGATCGCCATTTTTGCCGATTATTCAGAGTTGACAGATACTCTTTACGAAATCTGTCTCACATGAGATTTCAATAGGCTTGAGTTTGTCGAAATAGCTTTCGATGATCAACAAATTCTTCCGCGCATGGTAGGTAGGGTAAGCAAACGTTCTTGTTGCCAAGCAAAACATGATTGGGGGTCAATGCTTCTAAGTCATTAACATCTGAACTGACTGGAGTCAAAGGTCTTGCGTTCAAAGTCTGCTCAACAATACACATCGTCGTTGAAAGAACGTCCTCGGTGACTGTTCTGTTCCCCAATACTGCATACATTGCTTTCTTGCAACTTCTCACCAACCGCTCCCATACTCCTCTAAACTGAGGTGCTGCGGTTGGGTTGAATTTCCATCTGATTCCTCGTTGAATTAGATGTTCTTCGATACCTTCTTTGTTCCATGCCGCAACGTACTCTGCAAATTATCTTTCAGCTCCAACAAAATTTGTCCCGTTGTTGCTGATGATCGTATTTGGTTTGCCTTTTCGAGCATTAAATCTCATTATTGCATTGAGACAACTATCAGTGTCAAACTTAGGTACCACTTCTATATGCACCGCTCTCATAGTTAGACAAGTAAAGAGTCAACACCATCGCTTTTCATTTCTTCGCCCAATCTTCAAAATGAAAGGGCCAAAGTAGTCAACTCCAATATTTGTAAAGGCTGTTGAAGCATCTAACCACTCTTTGGGTAGATTTGCCATGACTGGTGCTATCGTTTGTGCTCTGCCTTTTCTGCAGGTAACACACTTGTTCTTGATTGATCTTAAGGCGTTTCGTATGCCTAGTATCCACATCTTCTGCTGAACAATGTTTCTTACATGCTCAGTGCCTTCGTGTTGATTGTCCTTGTGCTCGTTTCGCAAGAATAATTCAACCGCGTGATGTTTCCAATGTAGCAAAATTGGATGCTTTGCATTGAAGTCCAATTGACTTTCGCCTATTCTGCCTTTGGCTCGAATAAGTCCTTCTCTATCTATGAAGGGGGAGAATTGTAGAATTTTGCTGCCTTTTGGGATTTCCTTTTCAGCTTCGAGAGATTTCATCTCTTCACCAAACTGTTCTCGCTGTAGTAACTTGAAGGTGATTGCTTTTGCTCTTTCTCTTTCTTCAATGCTAACAACAAGTGTTGCTGGCTTGTATTTGCTCGATTCTCGCTGTACGTATGCCACTGTATTCACTAGTCTGTTAAAGTTACTGAATCGTTCCCACTGAATAAAAGCTTTCTTTTCTTCAGTCTGTATCATGAAGACTGATGAGAGTATATTCTCTTCATCGGATGCAAAGATTAGGTTAACTTGCTCTGGCCACTCACTTTTTGGTCGCTTCAACCAGGCCGGCCCAGTGAGCCACTCACTTCTCTTGAGTTCCTCAATGTTGATTGCTCTGGTGCCAATGTCCGCTGGCTTGTTGATACCGCTCACATGTTTCCACTGTGAAACATCAGTTGTATCTAGTATCTCAGCTACCCGATTGGCCACAAACAATTGTTGTTTACGTTGGGAACTGTGTATCCACTGAAGTACCGTAGTTGAGTCTGAACAAAAACTGCAACTATTTATCTTCATTTCATGTTCCTTGACTATCTGTTCTTTCAACCTCACTGCCATGACTGCCGCTTGCAATTCCAATCGCGGTATTGAAAGATGCCTCATCGGTGCCACTCTGCTTTTTCCGATGACAAATGCTAAGTCAGCTGAGTATTCTTTTGGTTGTGAACGTAGATAGGCCACTGCACACATCGTGTCTTCAGATGCGTCAGCAAACACATGAAGTCCGGTTTTATCCCTCTCTCTGTTGAAGTACCTTCTATCGATGCTTGTTTCAACCACTATTGGAAGTTGTTCCTTCCACCTCAGGAAATCTTCTTCTTCACTAGGCTCCACTTCGTTGATCCAATGTTGTCCACTCTTAGTCCAGATGCCTTTCAGAAGTCGTCTCATATGAACACTGAACGGAGCAAACAATCCAATCGGGTCGAATACTGAAGATACCAGTGACAGAATCTTCCTCTGGTTTATAGGTGCTTCAACTTTTTTGTTTGTACCTCTGCATACTTGAAGACTGTCATCAGTAACTGTCCATTGTAGTCCTAGCACTGAGGATCCCTCTGTATTGGGTTCCACTTCGACTTGCTTTGTGTTGCTGATTGACGTCAAGTCTTCTGGGATTGCTTTGTAACTGCATCGTTGTTGCTTATCCACTTCTTCAGTTCAAATCCATGTCGTGAGAGAAGAGGTTGTAGTTGGTTGAAGACTACAATAGCTTCTTCCGGGGTTTCTAATGATTTAATGAAATCGTCCATGTAGAAGTTGTTTTGTATTGCCTTTGCTGCAATCGGATACTCCTTTTCGTTGTCCAGTCCCACTCGCTTGAGAGCAAAGTTTGCACAAGTTGGAAAATTCTTAGCTCCAAATACCTGACGCTGATATTCGTATATCTGAACAAGTTCGTTAGTTCTTGGACGCCATAAGAACCTCAAGCAACTTCTATCCTGTTCGGGAATTTGCACTTGTAGAAACATCGATTCGATGTCAGCTGTCAGGGCTATTGGTCCTTCCCGGAATCTGAATATTGTTCCAATCAACCCATGTAGCAGATCAGGTCCTGCTAGTAGCTTATCATTAAGGCACATGTCTTTGTACTTTGATGCGGCATTGCAGACACGTCTTACTTTGCCAGGCTTGTTCGAGTTTAGCACTGGATGGTGGGGCAAATACCATTCCTTCCCGAAGGTGCCTTTCACTTCAGACTCGTCCAATATCTTTCCGAATCCTTTTTTTACATCTTTATCTATTGACTGTTGATACAAACTCTTCAAGTTTGGGTCCCTGTGGAATCTTCGCTCCAGTGAGTAAAGCTGACCCGGGGCTGAGCTGTAGTTGTTCGGTAGGTTTGGCTCTGGTTCACTCCACAGCATTCCCACTTCGTACCGCTCGCCTGTGAACTTCGTCATACTCTCTAGCATCTTTTGTGCCTGCAGTTCCTTCTTTGACTGACTGACGACATTGATTTTGGAAGCATAGGTTTCTATGTCCCACCAGGTTTGAATATTCTCTGCCACATCCACATCTTCAGTGAAGGCGAAATGACAAACTTTTTGTCTACTTTTGGCCGTCATGGGTCCACTGACTACCCATCCTAGCTCTGTTAGGACGGCGAAAGGTTCACTTCTTGTTCCTATCTTGTAGTCCAATGGGCGTTGTAGCTCATAAGCATCTTGACCAAGGATGATGCCAACTTCCATCACGTTGAAGTTTTTGTTGGGTAAAACACTCAATTGATTGACGCTTTGCTTCAGCTTGTTGTAATTGTAGTTTGTGTTTCCCAAGGATATTGACGGGTGTGCAAACTCTTCAATTGAATGCAACTTTGAATGTAGTCCCTTTATTTTGAGAGGAACCCTTTCTGTCTTCAGATCCTTCTTTCCGTGTATGCCAGCTATGTTGAGCGTCACATTGGTGCCTTGGGCCCGTAACTTCACTTGCACACTTTGATCGATTAATGAAACCGTTGATCCACTATCGAGGAAAGCATATATGTTCAGCCTGTTGCCACCGCTCTGTTTTGAGACAGGAACTATCTGAAGAAAGCTAGTAACTTCGTTACTCTGGTTGATTGTTGCTGCGCTTACGTTGACTGCATGAATGCCCTCGTCCATTTGGTTTTCTGAGTGTAGCAATCGGTTGTGCTTCTTGATGCATCCATTGATGCCGCACGCATTGACTTTACAATCTTTGATTGCATGTCCTTTGCCTAGACATCCGTAACATAAGCGTTGCTTTCTCACTGCTGCGTACCGATCATTCACACTCATGTTCCTGAATAGTGGACAGTTCCATATTTTATGAGTGCCATCAGCTAGCGGACAGTGATCACTTTGCATTTGCTTCGTTTCTTTCACGTTCAAAATTGCACTGAAGTTCGAATTTTTTGAGAACCGTTTGTCTCTATTTGTGCTTCTTCGGTCTTCCTCTCTTCGCTCTCCATTGAAAGCTTAAAACCCTTCGTGCACGAAAGCCATCCTAGATAGCCATTTATCAAACATAATCAGATCAGGCCAATCTTCATCTTTATCATCAACATAGAACAATTACTTCTCTTTGAGAACTTGAGGTAGTTTATCTACTGTCATATACAGTGTCGAGCTTGATTGCAGATCACCAATCTGCTTGTACTCTTTGAGCACATTCACAAAGTTCGAAACAATAACTGAGAAACTGATCAGACCTGTTGAGTCGTGTGGTTTCACTTGACTTGCTTTGCGAAGGCTCTCCAGTTGTGCATCAATGATCACATGAGGCCTTCCAAATTTCCTCTCCAGAATGCTCCACGCAGCACCATAGAACTGTCTAGAATAGCCCATTCCAGAGATTGGTGACCTTGCCTTGCCTGTCAGTAGAGTCTTCAGATGGCTCATCTTCTCTGAGTCTGGTATTGGTCATTGATCCACTGTAGCAATGAACATACTAGACCACTCCGGCCATTCGAGAGGGTTCCCATCGAAGTTATTCAACTTGAGCTTTGGTAGGCTACTGCTACCCGCGTACCCACTGTTGTATCGTAGCAGACCAGCTCTGGGGGAAACGTCCCGGTCTTCAACACTTGAGGATCGGTCTCGTGAACTGCGATATCGTGAGAAGTGACTTTGCCTATTCACTTCAGGGGTTACTTCGAAGCGAGCTGTTGATCGATCTGGTGTTAGAAGGTTGTCGATTCTGCTGGCCCAGTCAGAGACATCTCTCTTCTTGGGGGTCCAGTTGAAGGGTGATTTGTCTCGAGCACTGGTTGATTGGGAACGAGCACGTTCGAAATGCTGTTGGTTCTCTAATGCTGTTCTCTTCACTTTGCGCTCTAGCTCGCGCTCTTCCTCCAGTAGTTGATGCTTGGTTTCCAGTTCCTTCATTTGCATTTCCAGCTCTAACCTCATCCGCTCAAACCGTGCTTGTTCCAGTCGCATCTTGGTTTTGAATTCGATACCAAATTTCTTCATCCTTTCCTCTCGCCTTTGCTTTGCTGAAGATGTTTCCGAAATATTCTCCGTATCTTGGCCACTTGCTGTTGCTCCATTTTGCACTGTTTGAGCAACTGGGTTGTCCGTTGGGTAGTTGTTGTGGCTCTCGCGGTCATTCACGGCTTGGGTTGCGTTGCTTTGCTCTGCATTCATTTCTGGCTGCATGCCTTTGCTTATATATGAAAGCCAATGATAATCCAAACTTGCTTTGCACTTCCTTGCTTCTTTCAGATGTTCTTCAACGAAATTTGCTTGGTAGGGACAAGCTTGTTTCGACGCTGCAGTTTCTTGGGTATTTCTTCCTCTGGGAGGTGGACAGTCTGTTGATAGAGGACCTTTAATTCGTTGGGTCGATCTGAATCTTCAATTATTTTGTAGCCAAGACTTCTTTTAGTGTTAACTTCTTCCACTGACTCTTGAAGCTTCTTATCGTAGCTGTGAGCTGTTGATTGAAGCTCCTCTCTACTGGTTGTGCTTGACTTGCCTGGTTGCTGTTCGCTTTTATTTTGTTGGTTTCCTTTGAGCAGGGTTCGCACTTCAATTTCTTTATTGAATTGCACTCTTCTGTTCGCCTCGCTGGCCTGTTGGTGTTGATTTGTTTGATTCTCTTTGGGGGTGCCTTTGGCACTCTCTTCATCAGATTGGACAGCAGTTTGCCTTCCACTGTCCGGGTCGGCGGACCAAATGTAACGGCTGCTCTCCTATCAAAGTCAAGGAAAACTTTACACCGCCCAGTTCGTTTCAGCGGTTTGAAATCTGTCCGGATATTGTGTTTTTGCAGTTAACTTTTGTGAACTGTATTATCCGCTATACTGTAGGCTACCGTTGCATTATTTGTTGCTCAATAATTCTCATAACTCTGATAACTAATCGCTCAGCTTTGCTGAATAACTAAATTGAAACAATCAAATTTTGCTTGAGTTTTGGTTAATAACTCAAATTATAATTCGAAAATGCAAAACCCCTTATGTGCGGCTCTAGGTAACTGTCCTAGCGACTGTTTAGGGTAAACAATTTCTATCTCGCAATATTTTAATGTTCTGGGCGACCTTTTCCCGATAGTAAAAGTTAACAAATGTAACCAAATTCGCACTTTAATCAAAGTTAACAAATGTAACCAAATTCGCACTTTGTGCTTTTTAGCGCAGTCAATTGCTCAATAACGCAATTTGTGAACTATGCTAGGCTTCGTTAAAGCCAGTAAGAGAAACTGACTTTATGTTTTGCACAAAGTTTCTCTTACTTAGGAACTTCTTTCCTCAGAAAAAAGTTTTGAGAATATCAAAGTTAATTCTCTTTTCACAAGTCAAAGTAAAGTTAAGACTGTACAATCACTAATATGATCTACAGAAACAAGACACGATAACAAATAATTTACCGCTCAAAAAAGTGTGCTTTAATACGCACTGTATGACAGTTTAATAAGACAAAATTAACAGGTTTCTACTGATTTTTGGTAGTTTTTCAAGCTCCTTTTATGCTGCTAGTCACGTGGATTTACATGTCAAATTCAACTGTTGATTGGTGGTAGATAAGAATGTCGACAGAATGTGAACACTTTTCCATAACGTCACTTTTTCAGTGTAAATTTGATGTAATGGGAAATTTGTTAACCATGTAGAAGTTTTGTCGAATATTCTGTATCAATAACAGGATGATTCGCAATCCAATCGCAAAGAATCTGATGCAATACTGTTAACAGTACTCGTAGATATTGTGTTTTTGCTGTTAACTTTTGTGAACTGTATTATCCGCTATACTGTAGGTTACCGTTGCATTACTTGTTGCTCAATAATTCCTGATAACTAATCGCTCAGCTTTGCTGAATAACTAAATTGAAACAATCAAATTTTGCTTGAGTTTTGGTTAATAACTCAAATTATAATTCAAAAAAGCAAAACCCCTTGTGTGCGGGTCTAGGTAACTGTCCTAGCGACTGTTTAGGGTAAACAATTTCTATCTTGCAACGTTTTAATGTTCTGGGTGACCTTTCTGTATCAATAACAGGTTGATTCGCAATCCAATCGCAAAGAATCTGATGCAATACTGTTAACAGTACTCGTAGTATTGTTTTGCTGGTTGTTGAGATAGTTCGAGTTTGAGTTATAGTTTGACTTCATGAATGACGATTGCGTACTAATAACAGTTGCTAAATATAAATGTTGAAGAAATTGAAAAAATCTGTATGGCTTCAGTAAAATGTAGCATTAAATTTTGCTTGTCACGCTATTCTAGCTTTAAGGCTTGAATGGCCTTGAAGCGCTATTCAATTTGGTAATTGAGATAGTAAGCTCAGCCGCAACAGTACAATTCGTAGTAAAATTAAACTACCTTTCCCACATTCTAATTATGAGTAATTTAAAGATTTTATATTTTTACATAATGTTATATTCTTAACTTTACATTGCCTCTTTTACCATTTGCTTTTTATACTTTTGTGTAGCAGAGGAAATTAACAATGTTCTTTTTTTTATTATCAAATGCGGGTTTGGACATCCAGTGTTTCTTTTTATAAATCTTAATTTGTGAAATGATCAGCTCTTGAGTAGTAAAAGAATTCATTTGACTTTCAATAGCTGCGAAGCAATAGTGACGCTACTTTTGGTCTTATAGTTGTTTGCTGCAATCCAAAGCAATTTTTTAGTACCACGTTCTTGCGTTTTTTCACAATCTAAAAATTTTGAATTCTACTTTGGCGCGGTCTTCATTTGAAACCTTGTCTCACATTTTGCGATATTTTGTGGTCACTGAGAATCAAATTAAAGTCATGATTTTAATATTTGAATATTTGAACAAAATTCTAATTTTTATGAAAAGTTTTAAGGCAAAACACTTTCTGTTTTCCTTGTATTGTTTTTGTTTTTTAGATCTATTTCCTTTTGCCCTCTATGTTTTTTATGCCCACAAATACAATTTATGAGTTGTTATCTAGCTTGTTACATCACGTGCGCCTGGGGGTGCGCAAAAGTTATATGAGCTGGGGGGGGGGGGGTCAGAATGGATGCTTATTTTTTCACGAATGCGTTTTAATGTGCTCAGTGCTCACATGCCTATTCTAGGGGTTCATAGGTTCATAATTGTAACTTTAATATAATCATCCGGCAGCAATTGGTCTTCAAGACTTCGAGCCTAACTCTTTTTGAAAAGTATTAATTAAGCTTTGAAACTTAAACTTAAGTAGTTTCCTTACTAATGTTGTGCAGCTTAATCTCAATATTAACAGGCCATGTCTGTGAACAATTTGTGATTCACTCTAAGAATTTGTGCTAATAGGTAATTATTACGACTCAAGGAGGATTAATGGTGATGATTACGTTAATTTTTAGTTTACGTGTTTTAGAGGAAGCCAATGCCGCAAGTGAAAAGAAATTTTTGGTTCAATCTGACGAATGAAAGTCAAAAACAAAGAAACAGAGACAGAGAGAGACAGAGAGAGAGAGAGAGAGAAAAAAGAGTTCATTTGTTGTTTTGTCCTTTTCTCGCGTGAGAGAGCAATATTTTCTGATCACGGGCGGATTTCTCGAAGCAGTTCTTAATCTTGACGCCAACTATCAGCTGCTTGTCTCAAATATCTTAAATGTAAAAAAAAATACTTTTGCAAGCGTTTTTGACAATCTGTAAAAGATAGAACTTTAGATGCGTATTTGAGCAATTTCTAAAATTTGTCCTGTTGGTTTTTTTAAGCAACCTTCATACTCATTTTCAAATTTCTATGGCAACTGGTAAATGTTTTCGTTTTCATTTTTTGATAATTTTCTGTTTAGGCACTTCAATAACTTTGCATTTTGGTTGATATGGATTCCAATTTTTTTACTGAAGTAATTTTAATAGAATTTTGGCTCGTTAAGAAAATCTTTGCTTGCTTTTTTTAATTTTAATTTTTTCGCAATTGACTGTTTTATCCGGAGAAATTATTTGAGCATTGCCACCAGGAAGTGACGCTTTTGGATTAAACAGGTCAATGCTTACTGAAATGAACAGTACACATTTGTTTTCATTTCAAGTTTTTTGTGATTTCTTATTTTGTTGTTTAGTTTGCCTTTGAACAGAATTAATAGGTTAACAATTCATCCAAAAATTTTCCATTAAGTTTTATATATATATATATATATATATATATATATATATATATATATATATATATATACGATTTGGAAATACGATTTCTGAGTATTTTGTGGGAATTTTTTTTGTAAGAAGTTTTCTGGCCTTTTTTTCTCCTTTCCCATTTCTCAAGGTGCGCTTATCTCCTTTCCATTGATTTTCCCTCAGTTGGTAGTCAATTATTGAGTGAAAGATATTTGTTTTGCACGTTCTCATCGCTATAAATTGTTTCGGAGTCGCAACGCATTTTTTCCAGATTTTTTTCTTTTCTAATGACAGATATAGCTTTTCTATTTTTTACTTTGTTTTGTTTCAAATTGATTTGCGTATTTAAATGTGAGGTTACTTTTGTTTCGTATGTGGCTGGTGCCTAAAATATACCATCTTCAGTCGGATCCGGAGCCTTCCAGCTATGTTTTTTATTTTTTCAAACAAAAATTTGTTGCTTTTACGAATTTAGCCGCTTCTTCCATTTCTTGTAACATTTTTTTCTTAATCAGAATTTTTTTAAAAAAATTATTTTGATATAATTATTTCAAAACAATTCTTATTAACAACTGTTTTCTCTTTTTTATCTTTTCAATCATGAGTGGATATCAATTTCGAGTCGGTTCCGGAGTCTTCCGGTAATGTTTAAATGGTAGTGCCTATGTTGTTCCCTTTTGCTGCTCTGTTTGATAGCCCTCAAATATAACAAATAAAATTAGCATTGTGTACAAAGCACAATTAGTTTTTTATATGTTAGGAATTATGGCTAATGATGTTGATATATTTGACATCATTTTTTAAAATAAAAAGCATTGAAGTTTTGTCTTTTAGCGAATCTTGTTGTCTTTTTTGATGTTTTATTACTTCTTCAAAACAACTGGCCAATAGAACTGGTTTAGTATTCATTCCTGTATTACTTATAGATTTCTCAGTAGGTATCCAATGGTTTTCAAAACTTTGAAAGAAATTGGTTTCGTAAAATGTTTGTTTGATAGTCATTGTTTAGTGTTGAGTTTTTAAAGTCATCCTTGATGTCTTGTCGCTTACTCTCATCAATTCCAGGCGTCTGGCTCAAAATTTTTGTTATTGCTACTGTGATGACAGCTATATCATAAGCATGAAGTGCCAAAGATATTCTAATGAAACTTTATTTAATCTGATAAAGTTTTTTTCTTCTTTGACAAAATATGTTGTAACACAGAAACTTGCGATTTCTCGGAATTCAACCGCATTTGTTGTAGCTTTTGATCTTGTTTTGTGCTGATATTAATAACCAATCTCATCGGCTTTACATTTAGTCCTGATAAAACGATGCTTTTCTAAAACAGTCTGCTTAATAAATTTAAAACTCATTATTTTCGAAAATTACTAGTGGGATTTTGCATTTTGGCCGCAACTTTCCTTTAGGTTTTGTTGTTTTATCAGTAGGTCTCCCGAAATTGTTAAGTTTTTTAAACAATCTGAAATTTACGGTTTGCTTTTTGTGTAATTGCGTAATTTCAAAAATTTGATAAGACTTAAGTTTAAAGGTATCATCTAAATCGGAAATTTTTCAGCTTTTGCGTTCTCTGTCCTTCTATATTCTGTTTTATTGGTTTTATTCTAAGCAGATGCACTGCTCATTAAGATTCATCACTGAAAGTAGCGTAAATTCAAAGAGCCGTCAATCAAAAAACTTTGCAGGTTTAAATCCCCGTCGTTCTTTGAAAAAAAAAGCGTTTTTCCTATTTATATTTTGTTCATTCTTTTGTTTGATCTTTTTTGCTTGTTAGCCTTATATTTTGCTAACTATCAGGCACCGTTGCTTTTGTTCAGTTGATAGTCAGGTATCGATTTTATTCACTTCATAGAGTAGTAAAATAGGATTCGTCTTGCTTTGTTTTTTTTTAATCTATTCAGTCTGTTGTCGATGAGATGTCAAAATGCAATGGATCTTCCAGTAACGCAAAAGTTATTTAAAAACCTCGGAATTATAAGTACCGCTGGGGCATCAAAACAACAAAACACATTTAAATGCAAGAATTTATCTCATGTCTATTAAAATGGGGTAAAGTTTTCAAGCTTGAACAAATTTTCGGAGAATTTTTCCATGTGCGTTAATTGTTCCGACCCCTCTTGAGGGGGGGGGGGGGAGAGGGGGGGACTATATACTCAAATGAGTTTTTTGTTCCAACAATTTTGGCCTATCGATATAATAATCGTAGAGAGTTGTGAGTGGTATCATTAGAAAGCCCGTCCAACGTAGAATATGTTATTAAAACGATTTTTTAAATTTTCGTTTCAGGGAGTTATCGAGGTTTAAATTTTTGTGAATATTAGACGTACTTCAGCTGTTTTTATTCACATTTTTGACCAATTTTTTTTTTTCTTTTTTGACAAAATTTTCGTCAATTTTGCTAAAAAGATGTTAAACTTTTTAATTGTAGTGATATTTATTTTATCTCTAAAGATAGAGGAGGGTTGCAGAATTGTTCGATCCGAGTTTTTTGGCCAGAATTTTTTCCTACTTTTTCAAAATTAAGATTTTTTTCGTCGAAAAATTGGCTTTTTAGCTCACTTGCTTTAAATTTGTTGGAAATAGACACCTTAGAACTGCGGCCATATTCTTAATTCCTAATTATACAAAATGAATTATTTATTTTTGACAAACTGAAATTTTTTGTATACAATTGATCTATTTCGCAACCATTTCAACAATTGAGTGTTTTGCTAGACGCGCAGCAATATCTGGGCTGATTTTGATCTCACCATTGATCCTTATGACAAAAAATTTTAGATTTTAATGGGACACGACCTTTTTTTAAATTACGGACCAGAAATTCAAATCAGAGCTCAAGTATTGACAGATATCGTTTACAATAAACAAGACCCAGCCAGGTTATATTATGGTTTCACAGTTGAGCTCATGGTTTTTATGGCTCTGACTATTTGTTTTCGTTAAAATTTTATGGACTTCTTGAATTTTGCTTTCATTTCTTATACTTTTCGCAGCCCAAAGACATAGTGTCCCCAATCAAAAATCTAGTTAGTCCTTAGAAGGTGTAAAAGAACCTACACTTTTTTCAGTTATTATCTAATGTCTGTTATGACTTTGAATATATTTGTTCTGAGAAAATATCGGTGAATTTTTGATTTTTGCCAATATTTTTTCTTATTTCTCTCAACTTGGGGCGCAAACTCAGTAAAAACAGGCGTAAACCGACTTCCTATTTGTTGTAAATCAAGGTCGGTAACTGTTTTATTTTCAACTATGGTTTCTTTTTTTTGGTACTAAATGTTTTCAATTTACCTTTTTTTAAAAAAAAAATTCAAATTTTTAGAGTTCAATTTGTTCCCTTGTCGAATTTTTACATCATTGACATCTCCAATTAAAAAAGGCATTGTAAGGAAAATGCATAACGTTGGAAAAAGGCGTACCCGGATATGGTAATTGTTTTTGTTGAATTGTTTTCGTTTTTTGGGATGAGACACAATTATCTCACAAAACTTTGTGGGTATGTTGTTCATTTTGCCTATGTTTTTTTCTTCTCGTTGTTGTACGCCATACAACCGACAACAATAGATTTTGACTGCTCCCAGAAGACGTATGACTCAACCTAGTTAATGACTTCAGCTTGTAGCTGTTTGTTTTAATGACTTTCAAACTAAGACTAAAAAAAAGTTTTTTTCATCTGTCCACTTTTTGCTTTTAGTTTCGTCACCATGTAACTCAATCTCACTCATTAGAAGTCTCAATTACTTTTGTTGCTTCAAACAATTTTTAGCCTTGGTTATACGTTGTGACTGTTTGCTTCGAACGCTTATTTTCATAAAAACTTTCGAGATTTCTATACTACTCTATTTTTGGGTTTGTTTTTGTTGCCATGTCTGTGTAGTCCTTTTTATAAGGAAGACTTGTTAAAGTGAAGGGTAACAATTAACAATTTTCACATGTAACAGCTTTCAATTATAGTGCCCTGAACAGTGTCATGTAAAACTGTTTGAAGTTTTGGTTTCTTTATGTGTTTGTTTTTTTTGAGGACTCGTGACTTGGTCTCATTATTGACAGGCCCGATTGACTTCTTGAAGTGTTGAAACCTCATTGTTCCTTTTTTGTTGTAATCTTAAGTTTGCTATGACTTTTGAAAATATTTGTATTCAAAAATAAATTTGGGTTTTTGCGCTTCGTCTTTTTTAAAGAGCTTTTCGGTTGATTCGTAGCTCAGTATGTGTAAGCACAGGTCACAACCCGTTTCCAGTGAGATATGGTTTAGTTTTTCTTACAGTTTTAGTTTCAAACATTCGCTTCTCGGCTCTTTTACTACCGTTAATACGAGATATCTTAAAATGATTGTGATTTTATAAGTTTGTACATTTTAAGGGATTTGTCTTCTTTTTAATTTAGAACAACAATCGTTAATCCCATTGGCTTTGAGATTTTGCTCAATCAAACATTGGACAATGACAAGTCTCAATTGCTTCCTATATAGATATAAGTGAACATTTTTGTAATTTCAGTTGATATCTAATCACATTAATAACTGTGAAATTAATTAATTTCAAAAATGGAAAAGTATTTTTGAACTTTGCACCTATTTGCTTTTTTCGAACTGTTAACCAGTGGCATTGGGGACAAGTCCCATATTTTTTCTAATAACGTATAGGTTAAATTGTTTTGTTTTGTTTTTTATCTGATGCGAGTTTGATATTGTTATAATATTTTTTATTGCAGACATCGAGTTTTGTTGATTGTTTGATTTCCGTTATTATCTTTTCTAGTATTCTTACTATCATTGACTTTTATTGGCCCTCTAGCTGGGCTTTATTGTATTTCCTTGGTTGTTTTTCGAACGATGTGTATGTTTTTGAAAGTTTTCTATCTCTTCATCATTTGATATACAATTGAGTCGAGAATGTGGATGAGCGGGTTCGGAACATTATGTGCGCACGCACATTACCGAGACTCCTTGTTTGGTTTTTATTTCCCACCAGTTGTTTTCATATTTTTTCATAAAAATTTTTATAAATGGTGGATGTTTTATAAAAATGTGTAAATCTGTATGCTCGATTCCGTCAATAGGCAGCTAGTTTTTATGACATCGACACCATGAGTTTTTCAATTTGTTTTCATTTTATTTCTAGCCTATCATTTAGTCACATCCTTGTTAGGTCCCATTGCCTTCTGGATTTGGCATTTAAATAACTCTTTTGGTTTTTTCATTTTGTTTTTACAGATTTTGGAACCTTAACTTAATTTTTTTCCAAAAAATTGCTTGTTGTTCTTCTTGTCCTCTCAATGTGTCCCATTTTTGACGTACCCAGCTAAATTTACATCAAAGTTTTTTGCATACGTAACAGTATTAAATAAGAACAAAAAACTTTATTTTTTAAACATGCTTTTAGCCGTATCGCTGGAAATAATTTTTTGGTAAAAAAAAGAGGACAGGCTTATTTAATAAATTTTGGAAAATTAACAAAAATTTTGATCTTGAATGTTAAAACGCAGAAATTTTGAACTTTCATAAATGTTCGGAAAAAATAAATACAAAAAAAACTTCCATCTCGAAAATTTCTGGGTAAGAATTCCGTGTACTAAATTTTTCTATATTAAACGGCTTTTTCAATTAGTTGCCACACATTGAACTTTTTGTCAAAGAGTTCTTTGATGACACGCTTTTTTTCGCTATGAATTTTTAACTTTTTGAGTGGCACTAAAAATATCTAATAAAATTTAAAAACTCCAGTTGTTAAAAAGGAGATCTTTGTTAATTATTTCAATCCTCATGGTCTGAAAAATTTTAATTTTTCTCTTTTTATCGAAACACAGTAATCTTTAAAATCATTCATTTAGTACATTTGGTCAAGAAGTGTCCAAAAAATATTGCAATTTTGTATTTAAATTTGCATTCCTTGTCTATGATTTAGCATTTCAACATTTGCACGCTTTCCAAATTCCACAAAAAACTTCGAAAACTATTTTAAATAAATATTTGGATAGTTTTAGTAAAATCACGTTTTGATATTCTTCCATAGTTGTTTTGCTGCCCCAGGGAAACTTTAGTTTCTGCTGAATTGAAATTTGATGAACTTTGATTAGAAACTTAGTAATACACGGTATATATAACCAAGATCATGGCATGGCTTTGTTATGAATTTATCAAAATCTGCAAGACCATTGTATTAGCATCCGGAACCAAGATAAAAACTTACTAAAACGTCTTAGAGAAATGTTCTTTGAATTACTAAAAAAATGTTCCCAAAAAACATACTTCTACGAATCTTCCATGAATAACAAAGTTTGTTCATGCCACAGTAATATTTTTCACAGAAACTAACTTTTATGGTAGTGCTAGCTGGAAATCTTCCATGTCTTTTTTTCGCAACTTAAATTTGAAAAACATTACCAGACAATTAACTGCTTCTATTTCTGGTATATCTAAGCGTAAGCAATGTTTGATAGATCTGTTTTGATTATAACTTTAACATGTATAATAATGTGTTTGTGGTTCGCGTGCGTGTGTGTGTGAATCTCTGTCTGCGTGCAAATGAGTGTGTGTTAGCGGTGTGTGTATGCGTGTTTGCGTGGGTGGGCGAGAGTGTGTGTGTATGACAGTCTCTCTGTTTGTTTGTGTAAACATAGATATGTATTGTGCGTGTGTGTTTGTGTGTGAATATGTGTGGAAACTAATATATATATATATATATATATATATATATATATATATGTCTGTGTGTGTGTGTGCGTGTGCGTGTGTGCCAAATAATTATCAAACTTTTGTGACCTAACGTGTCTTAATATTTGGTGTAAATAAGGAAGAATAGAATAAAAGCAATTTAAAAACAAATACTAACTCTCAATATTATACGCCTCCCCCATTTCACATTCTGCAGTAACATCGTCGTATTTCAACCCCATGTAATCACAGTTTTCGTGATATGAAATCAACTCAGGCTCAGCGTCGGCTTGTGAAACGTTTTTCAATTCACACATTTTTTCATGACAATAATTGAATGATAAGCATTCCGGAACTTGCGCACATTTTATTGCGCATAATAGCCTCGTACTGGTTAGGTCATTTGTAATTGAATGCTGTTCAAGCCGTTTGTTAGTTTGGATATTTGTAAAATTGACGACTCTGAAAACAGAAAGACTGATAAGCTACAAATTGGGTCCTCGCAATTAAAATTTCTGATGATTGATTGGGTGAAAATTCCATGTGCTAAATTTTTCTATATTAAACGGTTTTTGCAATTAGTTGCAACACATTGAATTTTTTGTCAAAGAGTTTTTTGATGGCACGGCTTTTTTAATTTATGATTCAATTTTTTTTCTTTTTCCATATAATTATTGAGAACACTATTTTTTAGGCAATGCTTATTGTTCCTTAGCAGTACTTTTTTTCAACCAATTCATCAAAAAAAATTTGATCGAATTATTTAAGAACACAAAGTAAACTCTACGATTTTTTTAAAAATCCTCAAGGTATGGGGATTGTTTGATGTTATGCATTATTAAATTAGGAGTAATTTCTCAAATCAAAACAATAATTATAAGCAAATTGAACGGGTGAATTAAACAAGTTACTGTCATTTAGAGTAAACCTTATGTCAGTGCTTTAAATTCCTTTTATTAATTTTGTGGAAGGTACAAAACTCATGAGACTTGGCGAGCAATTGAGTCAAATCCAGAAACAAAAGAATACTGCTCTTCCAAACTTATCCAAAATTTCTCGTATTTATTTGCAAAACTCAAAAAGATGTTGTGATTTACATGCGTATTTAAGGCGACCAGTTTCTCGTTTTATATAAGAAAATCGAAAGTTGTAAACTTATAATGGCAAGATGATACAACACAATAAATGAAAAGTACAACAAATTTTATGTCAATTGAGCAATTTCACTGGATAATTTCCATTAGACCAATAGCAAATTATTTTAAGTTAATAATTTTTAATGTTGATTCAGATATATTCCATTTAATGGAGACGACAAGTTATCCTAGTTCAAAAGTCACCATTTGCAAATGCAAGGAAATCGTCGGTGTGTTCGAATTTAGTTGGACAAAAACGACAAAAGAACTTACTTTTGTTCTTCAGTATCTTTGGCATGTTCGGTTTTTTAACGTAAGTTGGTTTTTGATTGTTGGTACTTTCTGTACAAAATTGTCGGTAGTGTTCTGTTTCTTTGATGCGATTTGTTTGGTACTAAACGTAAGAAACAGTTGGTAGGGGCGGTTTCAAACCACACGAAATCATGAGAAAATTACTAATGTTCTTAATTTCTCATAATCATGTCAAAAGTTTGATTTAATGAATTGAATCTCTATCAGCGTTCAAGAATTCTGGTAAATTTGTAACTTGAAAAACAAACAACAGCTTTCCTCTTGTTCAATAAGTTTCATAAAGGAGGGAAAAATTGGTAGATCAGTTTTTTCTTCAAAAAAATATTTCCAAGAAGTATATTTGAAACTCTTGCGATTAGAAAGTTATCATAAGATTTGAGTACATTGTACACTAAAGAAAAATCCATTTTTAAATGGTAGAATTCAAAGATTTCCCACGTTTCAAGCCAAACATATCAAACATAAAAAACCGAACCCAACGACGACTTCTTTCATTTGGATTTGAACACACCAATTCTAGGAAACCAAGTATACTTGAGCCCAACATATCGAGTCTATAAATCAAACATAAAACGGTGTAGTTATTAATTACAACTATAATTAAACTATAAATCTTTTTCAATACAAAAAACAACTGATTTTTTACGCCCTAAATTGTGCGTACTCTAAGATCGAGACTAGATTTAGGAGAAATTAGTTTCTTGACACAGGTAAACTATCAGTTTCAACTGGCGCCCACTACCAGGGTAGCAACACATGATTAAGAAAAACAAGGTGCTTGATCAGAGGAACTCGAAATTTTGAAGTGAAGAGTTTCTGGAGTACCAATTGACAAATCAGATTCGCGGTTCTCTGCCGGAGTATATATACACCAGCGAAATTGTATAGACTAACTGTAAGCTACAATGCTATTCTTTTAACAACAATCTTGTAGATTTAACGAACATAGCAGTTATTTAGTGTTAAAACATTTTTGTCTCAGCGATGTCTAGGCAAGCCGTGGTTTTGTTCCGGACCATTTTTGTGACAGTGAAATTGTAAACTCGTGATTTTTTTCAACTCTGTTGCTGTAGTTTTTGCTTCAATCTAAAAAGCACTGATGGCAACTTAACGTTCACTTTGATAATTGTGTTCTGTCATTCAAAATTGTTTCGATCTCTTTTCCAGATTGACTTGTTCACTCAAATATTGACCGAAGAGGACCGGACTTTAGACCTCAATTTATGAAAAGACCCCGCTCGACACAATATGTTTCAGGAAAAGCCATTATTATCGCAGGTAATCCATGAGAAGACTTTATTTTTACCATAGCGCACAGCTGGACTTAGGCTCAATTCAATTTTCTGCTCCTGAAATCAAGGTCAAACCCATTTTTTTTTTACTTTTTTTTAGCTGCTCTAGGTTCTCTGGAGTTACTATCTGATCTGATTTTATTTAAAAGTACGCAAAAACCATTTGTCTGTTACCATTGTGCCTGATGCCTTTTTATGCAATTCAAGACACGCAAGGTGCGAGAATACCCCCCCCCCCCACCCAATTTGCTGATAGTAGCTAATGGTAGAAGAAATATGGGCGCCGATAGGCACTGACTCGTCATCCAATCAGAGTCAAGCACGAATCGGCGCCCATATCCCCTTATTTAGAGATTCATCTAATTAAATCGTACCCCCCCCCCCCAAAGACATCAACTACATTTTATTCATATCCAGGTGAAAACCGCAATTCCCCTCATCCAGTAAATCCATCATACAAGCAGGTGATTTGTGCCCTTTTAATAAATAATAACCGTACTGCTAAAAATGAGTTGCGGTTTCTTTTGTCTAATAAAACAAAACTTGAAGTAGGAGCAGGTGGGATTAATATTTAACGATAGTAACGGTTGTTTTGCGGCGGGGCTCATTTGAGTTCTAACAAATCATTTCTGCGGTTATCTAAATTTTATCCATCTCTTTTGTTTCCCTCCAAAATTTATTTTACATCCTAAAGACAATTTTATTATAATAATGCGAGTCGCTGCTGCGGTTTTAAAATTAAAGGAGAAAAGAATAATAAAAACATGCGCTACAGCGCAGAACTCTGCGCGGTGCGCAGATTTCTGCGTTTTACAAAATTTCAAAAAAATGGGTTTTAAAAATGTTTCTTTTCATGCGGATATCACTATATTCAGGATTTCTGTACATCGCGCAGAAATCTGCGCGGCATTAAAAATTCATCTCATATTTGAGTCATATGAATCTTGCGTGGATTTTTTTACGTATCTGTACG
>NW_027453436.1:0-11774 GCF_964194025.1 Convolutriloba macropyga | reverse complement strand
CAAGGCCTCCTCCGCTCCTCTGTGCGTGGCCTCCATGCAGTGCTCTGCCACAGCATTGCTGGCGCCCGCAGAATTGCCGACACCATCCTACAGCCCACACTTGCCTACCTGCTTGGACAATGCAGGATGGCCCTTTATGCGAAACACCACCTGCAGTCATTCTTGAGGGCACATTGTTGAGATGTAACTCACACTGAAGGCCGTGAGGGTGTGATCAGGTGCCAATTGGCTGCCCCTCTGTCAGTGTTAACGTTGCATAGCGTACAGCCACCCCTGTACAGCTGCCTGTCGGCCGCACACATCGTCCCACGCCATATCACGCCCAGGCAGGACAGGGATGGCACTTAGCTTTCCCAACACTCTTTCCTGCTCTGGACTCCAGCATGATCATCCTCAAGCATCAGACATTTCCTTGCTGCACGTGTCAGCCTTGATGGTGCAAGTGCTGCATGATATGCAGCAGCCGTAGCGGGCCGAATGGACTCCATGCAGATCAGAGCGGCACGTAGTGGCATCTTCACAGTTGTATGACAGCTCCCGAAGGTGAAAGGGCGCATATTGTTACACCAAAGAACTGCTCTACACTCTACGTGGCTAGATTCCACGCTCATACCCATTTCTTGTGGATGCATACTCTCTGCACTACGCAGCTCTCTGCGGTTTGTGCCTGGCTGAAAGAACTGCGAGTGTCATTTTAGGGTTTGTGACAGTCCTGCTCCCTACAGAGGGTTGAACTTGAAGAAGCAGTGTGCGATGGCGAAAATGATTCCTAGGGGAGGAAGGAAGGTCAGCACCAGGCTCAGGAGGACGTACTTGTCCAACGCTTTCCGCTTCAGGTACACACCCAGAACGGGAAGGATGACACAGGCGAGGAAGAGAAGGATATTCTCCACCGACAGGTCGAGCTTCGCGGAGATGTCATACAGAGGGACAGCCGCGGCCAGAGCGGCACCGTTGCCTCCGTGGCCGAAATTTCCACCGTTATCACCACCGCCGTATCCGCGACCAGATCCGCCGTCAGATCCGCCGGGGCCGTTGGTGTCGTGAGAGAGCAGAGGCGAGTGATCCTCTGTGCGGCCAGGGCGGATGGCTCGGGTGCGCAGGGAAGGAGCGGCAGGGGCACGGGCTCGAACTGCCAGGGGCCGGGCTGAAGGACGGCATCCGGAAGTTTGGGAGGTCAATCCCGTGGGGATCTTGGACATAGATGCGACTACAGTGCTCGCCATTCTTGCTACGTGAGGTCCGGAAGACAGTTGGGTGTAGTAGGAGATCGACTTTTGGGACGAACGGTCTGAGATGGTTCCGTCGATCAAGTCCTCGCAGTTGATCCCGGCAATATATATATCCTTACTGTTGCGAGACTCTCTGCCACTGAGGCACTGACCCTACGAGTACTCTAGGTAGGTATTCCAACCGGCCGGGGCATGGAGTTGTCGATATTGGTCCGAGACGATGTGCCTGTACGGGAGATGAGGTGGCATTGGTAGGGCAGTAGTGTTTTTTACAAACCGGTGCAGACCAGTTTGCTCATGACATGCCTGGGGGTCGGGAATTTAAAAATTGTAGACATAATAATAGGGGCTAGGGTACCCTACCTCCCTAAGGATATTTCATTGTTGCCCTCGCAGTATTATTAAAGTACTAATAAGTCGTTAGGTATAAATTATAATAGCCGTATCACCGATTCCGATTGCAAAAGCAGCATGTGTCATGTGACACGGGTTGACAGCCTGGCAAGCTGTAGGAGATGTCCACGTACGTAGGTTCAACTCCATGACGTACCGCTGATGTGGAGTACCGCTGATGTGGAGTACGTACTACCTCGAATCTCGATCGAATACCTGCACGTCGATCACAACGTACCCTACGTACTAGCTGAGGTTGAGTTTGGAACTTTGGGTTAAAATTGTACGAGTAGGTACTAGTACTACGAGTATTACCGATATTGTGATCCCTCCGCGGTCATGCACGTTCATGCGTGGGAGGGTTGCTGTATTCGAAGGCAGCCAGAGCATGGCTGTGGCCCATCCATCTACCCTACCTAATAATAATAACTATGGGTTGCTTCAGGGCTCTGTGCTTCCTGCCTGTGCGGCACCCACAAATTCCAGGCTGCACTCCTGGCGGCAGGCCACAAACCATGCATCACTGTGCTGCTTACAACGTTCAAATAATCTTAACTCAACTGTGACCCCAACGCCAATTCTCGCCTCCTCAAACAGCATCGCTGCCAGACAGTTTCACGGCAGAGTTGCGGGGCAGCATCGTCCTCAACCCCTCACTCCTCGTACTCAAAGCAGGGATTTCCACAGAACCTCCTAACTGCCATTCCTGCGCTCAACAGAGCGCTAGCGGTCTTAGATGCTTGTGCATATGTTTCAGGAGCCGGCCGAGACTCGCATGCCTGCCTGCCTGTCTCCTAGGGTCGCATCGAATCCGCGGCCACGGCCCGGCCCGGCCGCCCCCCCTGCTGCAGCTCTCCGATCTTGACCAGCTGCCGCGTGACTTTGGCCTCCCACCGGGCCAACTTGTTCTGGAACAGCTCCACCTTGCCCTTCACCACCTGAGCAATTCGCCAACAAAAGCACAACCGGGACAGGAGCCGCGGTTACGGGTCTTGGTGGATAAGCCCAGGGGCAGCTGCCCTCAAACATTGGGGGGGGGGGGGGGGGGGTTGACACGGAGGTCGATCTTCCTCCCGCCCACATGCTGCTTGTCCCTGACACTGAGCATAGGCAGAAGGCTGCACAAGGAGTATCCTTGTTGAGCTGTTTCTGCAGGGCGCAGGCAGGAACTGGCGCAGCAGCTTTACCTCATAGCTGTTAGGCCCGGCACCTTCCGTCTCAGCGGCCAGGACATGCTCTGCAGCCTGCGCACCAAGCAGTGGGGGCAGGAGAAAAGCAGAGAACGCCTGGATGAATTGTGGTGCATAGCGACTTCCCACCAGGCACGCTGAGCAGGGTGGGCGTTCCAGGAAGCTTTGCCGTAACTGCAGGTCCGGCAACATGTACATGTGCGCATAATAGAAAATTGGAGAGTGGGAGTGATGCTAGAAGCTCTCAGGAGGATTTGTCGGACATGCGCTGGCGAGATTGCGATGAGGAAAGGCTACTGACTGCTGCCTGCGTGGAGTGCGAGAGCAGAGGAGGGGAGAGGAGAGGCGGGGTGGGCATCACACGGCGTTCGCTGCGGGCCAGGGGCTGCAGCATTGAGATTGGGAAGTCTCTCAGAATCAGAAGCTGAGGATGCGGGCGACCGGATGGGACGGAAGGGATAGAAATGGGGTGATGGGATCTCTCTGTGCCTTCCCCTTTGCTGACTCACATTGAGGTCTTCCAGCTGCCGCCTGAGGGACTTCACGTTGGCCGCCACTGCCCGGACGCTGTCGGACCACTGCCCTGCCGCATTGACCGCTCTCCCGCTGACCAGCAGGTCTTCCAAGATGCGCTCGATCCGAGAAAGGCGGCGCTCCCCCTTTGGACACACACAAAATGGAGACCGGGTTAGGGGCGTGTATTGAAGTGTCAGACTCCAGCTTTCAGCGAAGCATTGCCTGCTTCCACGGATCACACCAAGCTGCACAAACCCCAGGTGCCATGAGTGCCAGGAATCTGCATGTGTCTATCTGCTAGAACACCTGCGATTTCCTCCCCTCCCTCACTCACGTCCTCCACTCCATGAATCTCTGGAGCCCCATGCGATGCTCTCCATCTGCTGTATGAGGAGTGGTAGGACTTGCCTTTGCAGCTGTTTCCTGAGCATTCTTTACAGCGCTCCCAAGGGTCCTGAAGCCTTGTTGCCGGTGCCCGAAGTCTCCGTGCTCGGCCGCCTGCCCTCCGGCTCCAAAGCCGAAGTCAGTACCAGCGGCAGCGCTGTTGCCCCAATACAGGCCGGGCTGTTGCCAAGAAGGAGGCGTGTTGTACAGAGGATCGCGAATGGTACCGCCCAATGGAGTTTCCAAACGCCTGTGCCCCTCCTGCTGCCTCCCTGGTCCAGCGTCAGGCTGGCCTCCCTTAACGTGAGATTCATGACTGGGGCTGGCAGGTGCTGCCATCGTCTTCCCGCGATGATGGGGCTCCAACTTGTAGGTCGCTTGATCCGTTCCGGTCGCAGCAGGACCGTCACTAAGCTCTGACAAGAAGCTCTGCTCTTCAGCCGTGCCTGGCCTTGCTGCATACTGCTGCCCACCAGCCCTCAGCGCACCCAGCGAGGAAGTAGTTGCCGCTACTCCTGCTGCCGCCTGGCGTCCGGATTCCGACATCCACAGAGGACCGTCAGAGGCGAAGCGGCGGTCACCTGCAGGGCCCGTCGATGACAGACCAGCCGAATCAATGGGTTCTACACCACCAGCAACGCCGCCAACCGTGGCCTCTGCCTCTGACTGCGCAAACATGCGCCGCATGGTCTCACTCAGGGCAAGAGGTCGAGGCTGTGTTGCCGCCTCATCACTGTCGGGGGCAACAGCCCCGAGCAGCCCATCAAGCAGTGTGCTTCCAACCCTCGCGGGAGTTTGACCGTCATTATGGCTTTCCGGCATTCGGCGGGAGCCAAAGAAGGCTTCCAGTGGGTCTGACGGGCCATACGTGTGAGCCCGGCTCCCCGTCGTGAAGGGCCCAGGCTCTGTCGCTCTCTGACTCGCCCGGCTTGTATAAGCAGAGCCAGCACGGGGCGTGGCGGCCATGGCGGTGTTTGAAAAATAAGCGGCTGCCCGTTCAAGATCTGAAAGCAATGCCCTAGGCTGGGTGGCTGCCAAGCCAACACTGCGACCGGTACTTTGAGTTCTGTTGTTGCCTGTTTGTCTGGTGGGCGGTGCCGCCGGAGTGGTGGCAGCCGTGGACGACACCCTGTTGGCGAGGTCCATGACCTGCTGCTCCACTACCTTCAGCACCTCGCGGTCCTGATAATAAGGGCAGGATTGGAATGAATGGAAATACCAACAGCCCCCTGTATTGGTATTGGTAGCGCAGAGCGTGTGATGCTAACAGTAAGCACTGGATCCCAGTGGGTGTGGCCTTGCCTTTGCCATGGCGTCCTTCTTGGCTTGGAGCAGCCGATTTTCTGTGGTGACCTTCTCCTCAAGCTGAAGTTGTTGGTCCTGCACCGCCTGCGCGAGGGCGTCCGCAGCCGCAAGCCTCTCCTCCAGCTGCGGCAGCCAGGACATGTTTCCACGTTCACATCGACGCGGAGGAATGGGAGTCAGAAACCAACGGCGTCTGGTTTACAAATCGGGCTTTGCCACTGACAGGTATCACAGCAGATCCGTGGGCCGAAACATGCAAGCCGACCTGTTGCATGGCCGCCGCACTCTGCTCTTCCGTCTCCTGCGCGTGCCGCCCGACCTCCTGGGCCGCCGCGAGGATGGCGGCAGCCTGATCCTTGGCACTTCCGAGGTCGCGCTGGGCATCCTGCTGGGCCGAGGCCCGAATCTGCAGGGCGGCCTGGAGACAAAATGTTGGCACAGACATTCACCCTCTCACCCTCTGTCTCTCTGTCTGTCTATCTGTCTCTCTCTCTCTCTCTCTCTCTCTCTCTCTCTCTCACACACACACACACACAAACAAACACAAACACACACACGCATCTATGCATGAGCCGCAGCAAGACTCAACATGCAGATCAAGAAGGCCTCAGTAGCCCTTTGCAACAGAAAGGACATCAGCAGAGACTACGTCCAGTCCGGTGCCTCTGTGATGAGAGCCCATCGACCCAGGCAGAGAAAACGATGGGGGCTCATGGGAAGTTGGCCAGGGAAACATGCTGGGGATGTAGAGGCTGCCTGGAGGTACATATCTAGGGGCGGTGTGCGCTGTACACCCAGCGCTGCCAAACTGGAAAAGGGGGGGGGGGGGGGGGGGGCTGGACACTCTGCGGCCCGTTGATGCCACACCTCTTCTGCCTCCCGAATCAGCTTGCTGGCCTCTTCGTTCGCCAGCTTTGCCTGCCTCTCGAGGCCCTCCTGTGCTTCCCTCTCCATGGCATCGAGCTCGGCAGCTCGGCCCTTGAGCTGCGCCACCAAGCATGGCAGTGAGCTTGACTTTGCCATGACACGACACGCTATCACGGTTGCGGGTGATAGTGTGAGTGAAAGGGGTGGGATTGAGGCAGGTGATGTGGGAAACAAATCCCGGCAGGCGGAACTCTAGCGGGCAGAAGCCAAAGATCACTGGGGCCCCCTGGAGACCTGTGGGAAGGGCCAACAGGAGGGGAGTGGATGAGAGAGGGGCGGGGCCAGGGGTAAGGTGAGACACGTGGTTCCCGTGGCAATGATCTGTCTCGTCTCACCTTCTCCCATTTTTCGGCTGCCTCGGCCTCCTTCGCCGCCATCTGGCTTTCCTGCTCTGCCAGCTCCGCCTCACGTGTGGAGAGGGCCCCTTCAGCTGTGCGCAGCTCCCTCTGCCGAAGCTCTGACAGCTCCATCATCTCCCCAAACTCGCGCTGAAGCACGGCGTGGTGCCGCCGCAGGTGCTCTTGGTCCTCCCTCTCACGCTCCCAGCCAGCTGCCTCCTCGGCGTGCTGCTCGGCCGCTGCCACTGCCACGACAGACTGCCCCTCCAGTCGCTGCTCCATCTCCACCACCTGAAATGGACCACAGCCAACGTCATAGCACAAACCCCCGCGCAATTCATCGGGCTTATATCCGTACTGGAAATAATCCAACCCGTAGAACTGACACGGCATCCTAACACAGGAAGCAACGAAACGTGTGGACATCCTTCGGTTTGTCAATCGGTCTGTTTGTCGGTCTGTCTGTCTGTCGGTCTGTTTCTCTGTCTGTCGTTCTGCCTGCCCGCCTGCTTGTCTGTCCTTCTGCCTGCCTGCATGCCTGTCCCTCTGCATGTCTGTCTGCCCTTCTGCCTGTCCGTTGGTCTGTCTGTCACAGGCACCCGCATGCCGTGACTCATTGACCTAAGAGCCGGAAGAAAGAGGGGGGGCTTCTGTTCAATGTTTCTTCCGTCTCTCCTTTGTTTCTCTGTTCATCTCCCAGATGTGCGCCCACCCAGGCACCCCCCCCCCCCCCCCCTCATCCCTCCATTGTGCAATCCTTACCGCCTTCTCCCTCTCTGCAAGCTCTGAGCTCAGCGCCTCGCAACGCCGCTCCTCTGCCTCCGTCGCTGCCTCACTTGCCTGCAGGCATCCAGAGCAGTTCAGAGCACATTGTCAGTGCTCGTCCTTTGCTCACACTCATATGAGGCCCCAACCCCGCCCCGCCCACCACCACAAAAAGTGGAATTTCCATCCCCCCCCCCCCCCCCCCCCTTCTCGGCCCATCACTGACAGACAGGGTCCGCAGTTTGGTTGAGCGGCATGGGGGTGGAGCGGCAGTATTGCTTCAAGTCCGACTCCCTGAATGTCCCTCTTTGCCTGCCATGGCCCACCTCGAGCTGGCGCTTCAGGGCTCGAGCCTCTGTGAGGAGTGCGGTGAGCTCCCGGCTGCGGTCTGCCAGCTCTTTTTCCTTCTCCTTTTGCTTGGCCTGAGTTGGCAGCAAGCCGGGGTGGGGTGTCGACGTTATCTGCGTGAGATGCACGAGCAGTGGCAAGATGTCTGCCCAGCAATCAAGGGAGAAAGAAGGTGGGTGGGTGCGGAGGTGGGTGGGAGGACACGGACCTCGCAGACCTGCACCTCTTCAGCCAGCTTCTCGAGCTCAGCCTACACGATACACATTTCAGGCAAACCGTCCCAGGAACCAAAGGCTGTATCATCCTTTGAAACAGATTAGTCCCACTTCAATTCAAGTCAATTCTACAGAGCCTGCCCGCATCGCCTGAAGTTCATACTCTCTTGGTGGATGCCCAGCTATCGACAGGGCGACGTCGTGGAGAGCCGGCAGCGAAGAGACATGACGGCACTGCTGCCTCTGCCCTTATCGATTCCCTGTAAGCCGCCCACTCCTACCCACTCCCCCCACTCTCTTCCCCTAGGCCGCCCGGCCTTGTGATTCACCCGTCAGAACCAGGCCCTGCAGTTCCGCCTCAGCAATCGATTCATCCATTTCTGTGACGCTCACTCTGTTGCCCCCACCCCGCCGCATTCCTCCTCCCACCACTGTCATGACATCACTCACTGTTTCTCGAGTACAACGCACACAGTGAGGGTCAGGGAAGCACCTCCCGGGCCTTGAAGGTGGACCTGAGCTGCTGGGCCACGGCATCAACCTCTGCCCTCCGTGCCTCCAGCGCAGCCTCCTCCCGGCGCAGCTCCGCTCGTTGCCCCTCCACAGCCTCACTGCCCCTCGCCAGCGTTTCCTCGCGCCTCTGCAGGGCAATGCGCCATTCCTCCGCCGCCGCATCCCTTGCTGCCGCCCTCTCTGCTGCTTCTGACACCTCCCTCTCGCGCGAGCCAAGCTCGGCCCTCGCCTTCTCTGCCTCAGCCATGGACTCCTGTTGACGCCGGCAGGCAGGAGAGGACAGCGAGAGGGGAGAGGTCAGTCAGCAGAACCGGACCAATGTTCGCCCACCAGAACCGCTGCCCTCCCTTACCTTCTCTCCAACCTCTCCATGCTGTTACCCGGGCACACTAAGACTTGCCACTGGTCAGGGAAGGTCCCACACTACCCATATCTCTCGCCCATCACTTCGTCCACACAGGAGGGACATGCTGGAGGTCACCTTTATCTCTGCCTCCCTCTCCTGGAGCCGCTTCTCCCAATCGTTGGCCTCTCGGCGGACCGCTTCAGCGGCTGCCCTTCCCTCCGCAGCTGCAGACACGGCTGCACGCCCCTCCTCTGCTGCTGCCCGCCCCTCCGCCTCGATTCGCCTCGCCAACTGCAGTGCCTCCTCAGCTGCAGCCTCACGCCGCTCCAGGGCCGCCATGGCAGCCTGAGTCTCAGCGACCTCGCGGCTACAGCTTCGTTCCCTCTCGGTCAACTGCGGAAGAATCCAACACCAAGGCGGCTTGGTATCGGGCGTTGGAATGGACTTTGCAGGCTGTGCAACGGGTACGGTCAGAAAGCTGATGAGCAGGCAGGAAGTGTGCGGCCAGCTTTGCAAAGCCAGAGGGTCTGCCCTGTACCTCGAGCTCGGTCTGGGCGACCCTGCGGCGGCGACCCTCAACCTCAGCCGCCTCCTCCTGGAGAGCTGCCTCTCTCCTTGAGAGTCGCTCCAGATCCTCGCGCGCCCGCCTGCCCTCCGCCAGCTCATCAGCTCTGCCCTCGGCACCCGACTCCCATGTCGCTTTCTCCACCTTCAAGGCCTCGACCTGGTCGGCACAGCAGACTGTTAGCCCCGCCCCGGCCCCTCTTGGTCGAGGCTCCTTCCTACAACTCGTTTGAGATCAGAGCTATGAATCCTGCCCTGCGCACTGCTCATGTCTGTACTGTGCAACCGGAGTGACACAGACCCCTCTGCGATTTACTCCTTTCAAACAGAGAAGAGAGAGTGAGAAAGAGTGGGCTACAGTATGAAACCCCTTCCTCCGAGGTTGCAGAACGAGATACGGCACGCGACACCAGCAACAGGCGGGGGGGGGGGGGGGGGGGGGGGCTGACCTGTGCCACATGCTGATCTTGTGCTGCAGTGAGAGCAGCTGCCTCACGTGCGATTCGGTCTTGATCAACGGCAAGAGCAGAGCGGTCCTTCTCGTGGCGAGCCTGCAGCTCCTCCATCTCTTCTTCCATGCGAGCAATCACAATCTCCCGCTCGTTCAGCTCCTATATGCAGGCACACGCACACACCTGGCATTAGTCCTAAATTGGCGCAGGGTACAGTGTTTTTGGAGAGGGGCTGAACACCAGCCCGGAAGCAGAAGGGGAAGGATGGACTTGCATGCATGCATGGATTGGCTCTGGCTCACGGACATGCACGGCCGTAGGGAGAGAAAGCATCCAGACAGGGGGCTCTGATGGCGGTTTGGAGCTCGGTGAAGGTGAGCAGATGGAATGCTTGTGCCGCTTGCCTGTACAGCGGCCGCCAGAGCTGCCTCACGCTCCTCCCGGGCGGTGTCACGGTGTTCGAGCGTCAGCCGCCGGGCATCCAACTCGCTTGCCATCTCCTGAAGGCTGAGCTCCATGGCTGCGGCCTCACGCCGCAGGCTGTCGAGGTGAACTCGTGCCACCTCGATCTCACCCGACGTCTGACAAGAGGACGCAAGTTACAGGGATTCAGCGGGCAGCCGTCGGGGGATAACCAGAGATGGGGGAGTTGGCAAGGGGGGGGGGGGGGGGGGGGGCTGGTAAGTTCAGTCATGGGAAAGCGGACCCTCATTAGCTTTTTCTCCTCGGCAGCCACCATTTCTTTGGAGGCAGCGAGTTCCTTGGCGGCTGCCTCCGCCTCAGCTTCTGCTTGTTTCTCTGCCTTGGCAAATCCCTCCACCCGTTCGAAGATCTCCGCCTCGCCAGCTTCCATGGCCTGCTGGAACTCCCTGCGAGCAGCCTGGAGGACAACGGTGAGCCAGAGGACCAGACACGGGGGGGGGGGGGGGGGGGGTTCAACGGCCTTTGGGTAGCCTTCCGGTGCCTTGTGGACGCCAGAGACAGCAACGCTACTGGACAGCAAAGCACGCATGCAGGTAGGTGGGCTCACTTCCAGCTCCATCTCAGCGTGGTGCAGTGCCTCCTGCTCGTTGTCCAGCTGGGCCTGTCGGCCCGACTCAGCCTCCAGTGACCGTGCCAGCTCCCTCAGCTCCTCCTCCATCTCCACCACCTGACAGAGGGCAGTCGATGTGTCAGCAGGCTGTCACAGCAAGCCATGCGCGCACACACATATTCATGTGTCTGCGAATTTCCTCACGGCCCCGTTGCTCTTCCATCGCTTGCTGTGTTCACTCTGTCACACACATCCCCGGCCCATCGCACCTTGGCCTCTCTCCTGACGACCTCAGCGAGGCGCTCCTCCGCCTTGGCCTCCCTCGCTGCCACGCGGTCAGCCTCACGCTGCAGGGCAGCCCTGGCCGCAGCCTCCGAGGCAGACGCGGATTCGCGTGCCGCCTTTTCTGCCTCCAGCACAGCCTCCTCACGGGCCTTAACGGCGCTCTCGCGCTCCCTCAGGGACTCTGACAGAGCAGCGGCCGAGGCGTTCTCTTCTGCCACCTGACAAGCAGATGCCAATCAGCACAAGGGGAGATCGTCAGCCGAGCAGGCAGACAGCCAATAGGCGAACGCAGTTCCCTCTCCGGCCGCTAACAAATCGTCGCTCTGCCAAGATTCCAAACACGGCTCACAAAAAGGGAAAAGGATTCTATCATCCCCACTGCCTGAGCTGCGTTGTGGGCCTGGGCTGCACCTCGCAAACAAGGGTGTGCCCAGGCAGAGACACATCCCGGAACTGCTGGATCTACTGAACCGGGGCTGGACCGGGCAGCAAAGGCAGCGGGCATAGAGATGAAGCACGAAACGAAAAAGCGGCCCGGGGGGGGGGGGGGGGGGGGGGGCCTTCCGCACGAATGAAGCTTCCCTGTGGACTGGAGACAAAAGGCTTGTGTCTTGCAGTCGCCGGTGGGCCTGGATTGGAGGCGCAGGGAAGGCTGTGATGGCTCACCTTGGCGGCCTGGTTCTTGACCTCAGCTTCTGCCTCAGCCGCCCGCTCGCTAGCCTCCTCTGCAGCTTTCACGGCGGCCTCGGTCTCCCTCCGCCGCTGCTCCATGTCCATTTCGAAGCGCCGGCTCTTCTCCTCGAGCTCGAGCTCGGACTCCCGCACCGTGGCTGCCCTCTTGGTGAGCTCCTCGTGCACCTCTGCCACCTGCCGTCGCATCGCCTCCCTCTCTGCCGCCATCTCGGCTTGGATCTGCACGGCAGCGCAAACACACCGAGGTCAGGGTGGCATCCAGTGCCTGCGTGCCA